>NC_041400.2:106904975-107014975 GCF_900747795.2 Erpetoichthys calabaricus | reverse complement strand
AAGTTACATTAAGTACTACTGCAGTGCCTTCGGGTATACCTCATTTTTTGTTTGCCCATTACATGCTTAAATGTATACATTTTTTGGTGCACCTACCCGAGAACACGCGACATATAACCGAGCGTGGGAGAAGCATGGATTTTAAACACACGTTGAGTTCATCTGCTGGTTTCCCTTGTGAAATAACTGGTAATGTTTGACTAAAATCTACAGCGAGTAAAACGACATTACCTCCTATTTTTTTTTTTTACGATCTCTGAGATCTTGCTTTTTTCGGTTCAAGGCTTCATAAGCTCTTTTATGTTCTATGGTGTACTTATCCCAACCCATCATCTTTGAATGTTGCAAGACTTTCGCCTTGTATGTAGATCGGGGTAATTACATTCATTGCATTCCTAGTCTGAATCACAATCTGATTGTATGGGTGGTTACCTGGCACTGTAGGGTTGCCACCTGTCCTTTAAAATACGGAATCGTCCCGTATTTGAGAATGAAATTGCGCGTCCCGTTTTGAATCAATACGGGACGGGATTTGTCCCGTATTTTTTTTATCATTTTTTTTAAAGCAGCGTCTCATGCAAATCATCCCACACGCATTTTATGAAGATGCCTCCTTTCCTACTTTTGATTGGGTAATACTTGATGTCATCGTTAGTTTGATTGGTCTTTTTAACGGTCCAGTGAGGAGGGCAGGTCTTTTAAGTAGAGTCTGCAAACTGTTGGCACTGGGATGTGGCACCCGCTGTAGTATGCGTCCCTTATTTTTTTGTATTAAAAGTGGTAACCCTACCTGGCAGGTAACACTTATGTTTGGTCATGAAGTCGTCTAAAATCCGCCACGTGCCCTCTTTTAATTGTGAGAAGCAGATATATATAGCCAAATTCTCGCGCTTCGTTGCGGCTTTTAATTTTTAAGAAGAAAATAAAACCTTTTTAAACGGATCGAAAATATACCAATAACAATTTGTTAAGGATCTGTTTTTTTGTGAACCTCGCTTTTCACAGCTGTCCCGCTACGGCGTGTGTTTCGTTTATTTGACAGTATGTAGATCGTGGTAATTAAATTCATGGTATTCGTTTTCTGAATCACAATCTGACTGTATGGATGGTTACCTGCCAGGTTACGCTTGTGGTTGGTCAGGAAGTCGCCTTACATCCGCCACGTGCCCTCTTTCTGTTCCCAGAAGCTGATCATAGAATGGTTTTAATAGTTTACTTTCAAATAATGCAAAGAGTATGCGACACGTGTTTCTCCTTAATTCTGGGCTCATCAGGCATATACACTCACTGCATCCCCTCTCGGGAATTGAATATTGTCAGCGCCAGAGTTGAAGCCCCTAATGTTGCGGTCAGCAAGTGGGCTAACATCCGCCATGTGCCGTCTTTAAGTTGCGAGAAGCAGATCATAGAATGGTTGAAACTGTTGCCCCTAATGTTGCGCTACGGCGTGTGGTTCGTTTATACCTCGTGTCTTCTCATTAAACTTTTATCTCGCGAATATGTTATTGCAATCCGCAGCGGGAGCGTTTCTATAAACTTAATTTAAGCTTACGTTTTACACCGTGCTTTGTTTCCCTTATGAACATGCTTGTATGCTTCACTCGCTCCCTTCTCAATTGTTTAATGAATTTTTTGTTCTTCGCTGTTTGCGGCTCCTCCTTCATTTGTCCCTACTGCATTCACAGTCTTTTCACGTTATTGCAATCCGCAGCGGGAGCGTTTCTATAAACTTAATTTAAACTTACGTTTTAAACTGTGCTTTGTTTCCCTTATGAACATGCTTGTATGCTTCACTCGCTCCCTTCTCAATTGTTTAATGAATTTTTTGTTCTTCGCTGTTTGCGGCTCCTCCTTCATTTGTCCCTACTGCGTTCACAGTCTTTTCACGTGATTACGTGGGAGGCGTGATGACGTGACACTCAACTCCTCCTCCCATGGCCATCGAGCTGCCGTCCATTACAGTATATTGTGAAAAAAGAGGTTCCAGTTATGACCATTACGCTTTGAATTTCGAAATGAAACCTGCCTAACTTTTGTAAGTAAGCTGTAAGAAATGAGCCTGCCAAATTTCAGCCTTCCACCTACACGGGAAGTTGGAGAATTAGTGATGAGTGAGTCAGTCAGTCAGTGAGTGAGTGAATCAGTCAGTGAGGGCTTTGCCTTTTATTATTATAGATATAGCTGATTACCCAGTGGATTCGCTCACTGAGTGCAAGAGAAAAAAATAAAATGTATGTATAAAATAAGTTTAATTGCCAAATTTATTTTTCCACAAATAAAGAGCACTTACAATAACATAGAAATCAATATAAACAACATTAACATCATTATCATTTGAGAATATGAAGTAATATATAAGAAGCACATTGCATATAAATATAAATTATTAAACATTAAAATGTTCTTCTATAAAACACTACCGTGGCTATTAGTTTGTCTGTCCAGGATTTTAAATCACCTGTAGCTCGCAAACCGTTTCACCTATTGACTTGAAATTTGGTACACAGATACTACGTCACGTCTACTATTCGCTTTCCCACACATATGAACACATATATATATATATGTATATACACACATACATATACACACACATACACATATATACATATACATACATAGTGCGTTGCAACACGGGCTGTGATTGTTACATGGGAGGGAGACGACAAATCACAGCTTCCCGCTTTCTAATCGGGCTTGTGATTGCTGCTTTGACGGATGCCCAGATCCCACAGTATTTCCCCTTAGGAGAGGCGTTAGGCAAGTGTAATTGAATAGCGGTGCTGCAAGTTATTACTCTTTTTATCTTTATTTTATTTTATTGTAGAATCAACTCACAGCTGCGCGCACCAGTGCGTGCGTGGCGGATGCGTACGGCTGACGTTTTCATTGTCTACCACCTTCGCTAATCATTCTTGAGGCAGATTGAAGACTTAAGTGCCAGCTTAACTGAAAAATTAAAGAAAACATACTAAGTTTTAAAAAAAATGAGTTTTAACGGGAAAAGATGCCGACGAAAGAAGAGAAGCAGCGGGACGCTAGGGTCAAGAGCTGCTCGTTAAGCAGCAAGCGCATCAACCTCTGAGCAAACGAATGGTAAACGTACAGAGAAAGAGGATAAATACTATGAATGGTCATGTCAAGTGTATTCACTCCACGTTATCGTGCAGTGCGCTGTTACTGGTATTTTGATAAAAGAATCTGAATAACATATAAGAAGCGTATAAATTATTAAACAGTAAAACATTAAGATTTAAGAAGTAAAGATACATTGAGTACTACTGTAGTGCTTTCGGGTATAGTACATTTTTTGTTTGCCCATTACATGCATAAATGTATACATTTTTTGGTGTACCTACCCAAGAACACGCGACATGACCCGGCAGTTAAAAATGTATCGCTCCAGCAATTTTAACTCTGTTACAAAGTCATCTAATATGGTATTGCAAACGGCAGCGGGAGCGTTTCTATAAACTCAATTTAAACTTACTGTTTACACCATGCTTTGAAGATGTATAGTATGCGACACGTGTTTCGCCGTAATTGTGGGCTCATCAGGAGTACACAGTCACTGCACTCCCTTACGGGAATCGATCCTCGGACGTAGAGGCGAAGCCCCTAACGTTGTGCCACGGCGTGAGGTTCGTTCATTTGACAGCATGTAGATCGGGGTAATTACATTGCAGGCATTCGTAGTGTGATTCACAATCTGATTGTATGGGTGGTTACCTACCAGGTAACGCTTGTGGTTGGTGAGCAAGTCGGCTAACTTCTGCCACGGTGCCCTCTTTCAGTTGCGAGAAGCAGATCATACAATGGTTGAAATAGTTTAATATATATAGCAAAATCACCGCGCTTCGCAGGGGCGAATATGGTATTGCAAACGGCAGCGTTTCTATAAACTTAAAGTTACGGTTTATACCGTGCCTTGTTTCATATTCTTTTCCTACCTTATCAATTGTGTAATGTGTTTTTTGAAGAGGTTTGATTCATGGAAGTGATCACTCCTGCTGCGTTCAGTCACTTCACGTGAGCCACTGTCTTGTGTGATGTTGCGATGTCCACGGGTTTATTTAATGTTAGCTAAGACCCGGCAGTTAAAAGTTTCTCGCTACAGCAATTTTAACTCTGTTACAAAGTGATGCAAACTCTCGTTTATACCTCGTGTCTTCTCATTAAACTTGTATCTCGCGAATATGGCATTGCAAACGGCAGCGGGAGCGTTTCTATAAAGTTAAGGTTACGGTTTACACCGTGCTTTTTTATACCTTGTGTCTTCTCATTAAACTTGTATCTCGCGAATATGGTATTGCAAACGGCAGCGGGAGCGTTTCTATAAAGTTAATTTAGACTTACGGTTTACACCGTGCTTTTTATACCTCATGTCTTATGAAGATGCTTGTATGCGTCACTCACTCGCTTCTTATTGTTTCGCTGCCTTGTCAATTGTGTAATGAATGTTTTCTTCTGCGCTCTTTGGGGCTCCTCCTTCTTTTCTACGTACTGAGTTCACAGTCAGTTCACGTGATTACGTGGGAGGCGTGATGACGCGACACGCAACTCAGTCTCCTACGGCCATCTTGCTGCCTACCATTACAGTATATGGACAAAAAAGAGGTTCCAGTTATGACCATTACGCATATAATTTTGAAATGAAAACTGCCTAACTTTTGTAAGTAAGCTGTAAGGAATGAGCCTGCCAAATTTCAGCCTTCCACCTACACGGGAAGTTGGAGAATTAGTGATGAGTGAGTCAGTCAGTCAGTGAGTGAGTGAGTGAGTCAGTCAGTCAGTGAGGGCTTTGCCTTTTATTATTATAGATATATATACACATATCAACATATATATACACATACATATACACACATACATACACACACACATATACATATATACATATACATATACATACATACACATACATATATATATACACACATACATACATACATACATAAATACATACACACACACATATATATATATATATATACACATACAGACACATATATATACATATAGATATTGACATAGCTACATATATATATATACATAACTACATATATATACACATATATATATACATATCTACATTCACATATATATCCCCGCTGTTTTATAAACGAACGCCATATAAGGCCGTCCTTTCTCCTTGCTTAGCAGTTCTGTATTGTTTTATTGTTCGTTTATTACGATTGTTATAGTTATTGTGTAGCTATTCGAGACTCACTTTTCTGTTCAGGTACCCATTTCCTTTATGTAATCCGCGGATTCTCCACTATTTTTTGTTCATTTATTACGATTATAGTTATTTATTGATTCCCTTCTTTAGCTGACTGCCTGGTCATATAAGGCGCTCTGCTGTTTTTTTGTGAAGCAGCCTTTACACAGTTTCTCCACTGTTTTATAAACGAACACCATATAAGCCTATCCTTTTTCCTTGCTTCGCCAAGGAAGCAGCCTTTTTATTTAATCCACGGGTTCTCTGCTGTTTTATTGTTCGTTTATTACGATTGTTATAGTTCTCTTTGTATACCACGTTGTCAGTTCAGCACTCCGGTTGTAAAATGACCAAGCTGTGCAAGCTTACTGTTGAGAATGCAATGTATAGTTGTACAGGAGAAAAGCAATCTTGCCTCAAATCAATGGCAACCTTTTGTAGGTCTATGAACTTAATTTAAACTTTAGGTTTACACGGTGCTTTGCTTCCGAAGTACCTGCACTCATGAATATGTCTGTATGCGTCAGTCGCTTCATATTCTTTTCCTACATTATCAATTGTGTAATGTGTTTTTTGAACAGGTTTGATTCATCGAAGTGATCACTCGTGCTGCGTGGCTTTATTTAATGTTAGCTAAGACCCGGCACTTAAAAGTTTCTCGCTACAGCAATTTTAACTCTGTTACAAAGTGATCCAAAGTCTCGTTTATACCTCGTGTCTTCTCATTAAACTTGTATGTCGCGAATATGGTATTGCAAACGGCAGCGGGAGCGTTTCTATAAACTTAATTTAAACTTACAGTTTACACCGTGCTTTGTTTCCGCAGTAGCTGTACTTATGAATATGCTTGTATGCGTCACTCACTCGCTTCTTATTGTTTCGCTGCCTTCTCAATTGTGTAATGAATGTTTTCTTCAGCGCTCTTTGGGGCTCTTCCTTGTTTTCTATGTACTGCGTTCACAGTCAGTTCACGTGATTACGTGGGAGGCGTGATGACGCGATACGCAACTCCGCCTCCCAAAGCCATCGAGCTGCAGTCTATTACAGTATATGGACAAAAAACAGGTTCCAGTTATGACCGTTACGCATAGAATTTCAAAATGAAACCTGCCTAACTTTTGTAAGTAAGCTGTAAGGAATGAGCCTGCCAAATTTCAGCCTTCCACCTACACGGGAAGTTGGACAATTAGTGATGAGTGAGTGAGTGAGTGAGTGAGTGAGTGAGTGAGTGAGTGAGTGAGTGAGTGAGTGAGTGAGTGAGTGAGTGAGTGAGTGAGTGAGTGAGTGAGTAAGGGCTTTGCCTTTTATTAGTATAGATATCTATACTAATAAAAGGCAAAGCCCTCACTCACTCACTCATGGCAATGGTGAACAGGTATGTGGGGTGTGAGCCTGCTCTGAGCTTAATGTGGGGTCTACAAAGACATCCAACCCTCCTATTAGGGAACTAACATCAGATGAAGAGTAACATAAAAAGACAATATAAAGAAAAAAACAAAGAAAATCAAAAATAGAATTACCTTTACTATAAAAGGATGTTAAATCCACAAGTCAGGATTGATTCCTGGCAAAATGCCGGCTTGAATTAGTCCCGTTTCTTTCATGGAGGCTTTGCAAGTATTCATCCAAAAGGCTTTAGTATATTAAAAGCAGAGTTAGCCTTTTTCTTTTTTAAATACAAGGGATTACACAAAGCATGTTAACTCAACTCTAATTCAGATCAACTGCGAGATTGTGACATGCTGTGCATTGGTGGAATATTAAAATTAACATAAAAGGTTCTGATTCTCCTTGAAATAATATATTTGACTATGAGCCAAAAATAGACCCAATTTACAATTCAATTCAATAATGAATACTTAAACCAGTCTCTTTAGCCATAAAAAAACTCCAATACATTTTTGCCCTAAAAGTGCAACACAAAAAAATTTGCAGCCAAATTCTAGTTGGTAGGGACTACATTAAAGTAGAATTAGGAAGTGGAATCCAGCAAATTGAGCTTCAGTCTCTGTCTCCAGTGAGCTCTGGGCGTTCAGCTATAGCTGTTTACACACACAACCAACACAAATTCAGTATTTTTTGCTACTACTTTATTTTAGACTGTCTGCATACGATTGCTGAAAAGATAATGATAAGACAGTGGACAAGTTCTTTTAAGATGGTCCTGATTTTCTTCAGATAATCTACAGCAGAGTAGGTCCATCGGCACGCTGAGTATGGGAGATTCAGCTCAAAACTTACTGTATTTTATGCTTTGAAAAACCAAAATACTAAGGCTCCTGTCTCATTCAAACAGGATTCTGGGTTCACATCCTATATCTGGTTGCTTGTGACTTACAAAGCAGGTTATAGTACATACAAGAATGAAGTTGCAAGCATTGAAAACAGAGAACAAGATTAAAAAGCAAGCATGAGGAAGTAAAACAAATACATTGTATATAATTACAGCAGCTATCCTGTAGGAAAGAAGCTAAGTAGATCCAAAATACTTAATGAAAAGGTGTGTTTTCAAAAGACGTCTAAAACAGAAGTAAATTGGATGCCATACACCACCAGAAATAGGCCCCTACTCCTCATGGCCCTGAATTGGACTAATTGGGCCTGAGAATACTATGTATTGAGGTCTTTGGGGGTGTTTGAAGATTGACTCCACACCCAAATAATGATCCAGAAGAACAAAGCAGAGTACCTTGTTTGGTGATTTCAGTCAGAATTGTGAAATAATGGAAGATTTTTGAGATATGTGATCTGCAATATGTATGGTGGTGTTGTCCCCCTGAGTGTTTTGAGTGCTGTGATTGAAGACCTGGGTAGAGGTCCCTCAGTTTGTTTGATAACCCATATGTGGGGACACAGTAACTTTCTTGGGGTGTGCATATCCTCTGCCAGCACCCCACAAGATCAGGTCTTGGACTAAATTATAATAAAAAGGGTAAATTTATTGATAAAGAGAGGGATAATTGGGCCGGCATGATATACAAAAGGATTAAAAACAGCAAAACAGGGAAAGGTCTTCAGGCCCAACTCTAAAACTATAGTAGTTCACTACCTCATAGGGTGACTGTCAACCACTTTCTCATCTCACCTTCATCAAAAATCACCCTCCTCTTCAAGCATTTCTTCATTTAGAAAGCTACATCCTAGTTCACCAGCTACTTTCAAACTCCAAACTCTACCGGAGGCAGCCTGGAACAGGGTTTCATCATGGTCAGGTGGTGGCTTTGAAGAATTCCTCCTCGGTACAAAGTGACTCTGTAGTTTCTTTGTATTGTAAAGTACCTGACAGGACCAATTAACCCCCAGTAATCTTGTCAAGCTTTAATAACTTGCCCTCTACTGGCTTGAGGATAGCACTAATACTCTTGCCAGGGTTGCCAGTCCTTGTGACTTTACAGTGAGTGATGTTAAATACTCTGACCTAAGCACTTTCTGCTTATCCGTCTTATTTTCAAATGCTGCACTAAGACTTGTGGACAGCTATCAAAATTATGTCACTTTTTTGCTTTGCACCATTCCTCACCATGACCTATCATTTATGGGGGAGGATCGAAAGCTTAAGATTCATCAAAAATTTCGATCTCCGGTTTTCAACGGATTTCAACATTTTAGAGTCCACTGATATTGAAAAAATCGATAACTCGATGACAGGTGCGTGTGTGTCTCTGTGTGTATGTCTGTGTATCACAGTTTCTTGAGGACAGTCTAGAGCTAAAACAGCTGGATGGAAAAATACCACACTCGAAACTTAAGCCTGTTATGATGATGTGCTGATTAGTTTTTGAGCCAAATCATGCAAGAGAAAGAGGCACTCTAGAAGAACCATCAAATACCGCAATTCTGCAATTAATTAGGAATTCTTCTCATCAACTGCTATTGTAATGACCTATTTTATGATCAGAGAGATCAGTATCAAAGGGTTAAATAATTACTGAAATGTTATAGAATAGTTTGGGGAACTTGGTTCCTAAGGTGCAAAGCCACTGATGCTCACGTCCAAATGTTTCGCACTGTTTTGACGTGTTAACTTAAACACTTACATCTTCTTTTTCTAGTTAACCAATTGATCTACAGAATTACTAAATTTTATTCATCAAAATACCAAGCCATCTTCAGAAAATGAGCTGCCTAAAGTTTATGATAGGAAAATAACAATGATAAAATCTCTAAAGAGCTCAATATAGTCTTGTTGGGGTTCTCCCAGGGACCCGTCCTTGGTTTGTTTTCTTTTGTTAACTTTGTTCAGTTTGCTGTTATTTTTGTATATCAATGTTTTTGTTAATTCCTGTCATTTATTTTCATATAGTATTAGTTTCTTAATTATTCTTTAATCTATATATACATAAAATGCTAAGGGTTGTCTGTCTGGAAGACAAAAATGTATGAATTCCTGGGCTTTGAAGCTTTATCCTGATCTCAATCAACAGCTAATACCATGACACATGCAACATGACCCATGAATTGGATGGCAGCCCTGAAATTGGGCTTTGAGTCATTTGTCACGGCAAGTAGCACTGCAGCCATGTGCTTTGGCTGACAGAAATGTATGGCCGGAGGCATCTTTGACAGGAAAAACATCGCAGTGCACACAATGTATGTTTGCACAAAATAACTGCCAGGTAAAGAAACACAGCAACAGCTACTCATGGCAAAATGCATTGCATGGACCAAGTGATCATGTTCATCATCCACGTGATGAAATACTTTAAAAGCAAAACAAAGTTCTGTACACTGTTAGGTCATGAAAAATGTGACGGCACCGTCAGCAGAGTGACCTGAATTGCTGGGTTTCGTGACAACCACATTTTCAGCTGTTCACTGTGAGGTACACTGCATATGCTGACCAAATGAACAATAAGAAGAACAGCAGCACCTTCTGCTGTTAATCAATTATGAAAAACAAGCTTTTCGGAAATGAAAGTGATACCAAAATGCAACAAGGAAATTAAGACCCATAACCAATGATCTGCATCAAGTCAGACGCAAATCATTTCTTCATAGATGAACAACAAGAAACCATAAAATGACAAGACACTGCCGTGCATGCCAAAATGTGAGGCAGGCCTGAATATAGAGCCATTGTGTAGCATTATGGCACTCTGGGCCTTCAGCATGTTAGACTCACCCCACAAAACAGCCAGTGTGGGCAAGACAACCACAAAGAAATGTCTGCCGAGAAACGAGTAGATCTTCAAATACTCACATCTCCTGTCCCCATACTCCCTGTGGAGCACTATTTTTTAGGGGGAAACAAAAGACTGTGATGCCAAAAGGGAAAAGTACTTCTTGCTCTATGTAAACCACCACTCATTCTAAAAGACAGGAAGCAAAAGAAGAAACTACACATACATAATGTCAACAGCTCCTTGCCTTTTGCATCCATGGGAGTCTCTAATGATAATCTCACAGGACACAGTACGTAAATGTTCAGAATTTCTAAACAAGTTTATAATTAAATTGGTGGACTTACACCCCTGGAAAGGCCAACCTTCAGCCTACGCCACTCTTTATATTATGTATCCTAATGGAACTTCTCAAATCCTAATGAGAAAGACTTTCAAGGTCTGAAAATAAAGGCATTACACCACTTCTGAATTCCTTTTATCTGAGTACTGGAGTTCCCCATGTTCCAAAATTGTTCTGTATATTTATTCTGTTAGTCATTTATCCTGCTGTTGGTATACTGAACCAAAGGGGGCTGGGCCTCCTGATGCTGTAGCTGTGGGGTGTCTCTTGGTTTATTTTAGGTGTGAGATACCTCAGCACTAATGGTGAGGCATTAGCTTTTGCTCTTATTGCTTGGCACCCCTTCCTTGAATTCCCATTGTGTTTTTTGGTCATCGTAAGTACCTGTTTTTATATTCTGTTTATATCCCTAATCTGAAATGACACATTTGTAAATATGGGGAGAATAGTTAAAGTCCACATACTGGAACCTATATTTATTTTATTTGTTTCTTTTCCTTGTCTTTTTTATCAGAAACAATAGCATTTTAAATATATACAGTATTGACTGACTTGACAATTCTATATTCAGATGAAAGTATGCTGTCTAATCAGTGAGGCCTTAGCCTACCCAATCCTTTAGTGGTAATTATAAGGTGGAATAATGGAATAGCCACACCACAGACAAGCTTTTTTATAGTGAGGGTCAGTTGCCTAAGATTTTGTTTTGCTTTACCTGGATGGAAGGCCAACGTGATGACGTAGACGGATTGGCCGGTAGAACAAAAACAATAACTTTGTATCCAGCCGGCATCAAACAAATGAAGGACGAGCAATAGGTGGGAGTCGGGAGCAATTCCATCCCCATATGCTAGGTGGCAGTGGTCCTCACTCAGTTGGGATGCCTGCAGGGGTGCTTGGGATATGGAGTCTGGAATTTCTGTCCTGTCAGGGTCCCTACATACCATTAGGGAGGACCACCCTACTTTCCTTATGGGTCAGAAAACATAGATGTCTTATGCATTCCTGGGTCCGGCATATAAGGGAGCCCAATGCCTTATGTAATGGAGTCAGAGTCGGAAGGCAGCAAGCAACACTCAGCAGAGGTGGAGAAGGAGGAAGATTTGTTTGTTTATTGCTCATTTATAGTACAATTGTGGCACATTGTTGGAATGAGGTTTGTAAAGGTGCTTGGTGGAATAAATATCCTCTATTTTATTCTATTAGTGTCTGGGGCTCTAAGACTCCCCCACAATATATATAGAGTCATGTATGTGTGGTGGGCAGCACGGTGGCGCAGTGGTAGCGCTGCTGCCTCGCAGTTAGGAGACCCGGGTTCGCTTCCCAGGTCCACCCTGCGTGGAGTTTGCATGTTCTCCCCGTGTCTTCGTGGGTTTCCTCCGGGCGCTCCGGTTTCCTCCCACAGTCCAAAGACATGCAGGTTAGATGGATTGGCGATTCTAAATTGACCCTAGTGTGTGCTTGGTGTGTGGGTGTGTTTGTGTGTGTCCTGCGGTGGGTTGGCACCCTGCCCGGGATTGGTTCCCTGCCTTGTGCCCTGTGTTGGCTGGGATTGGCTCCAGCAGACCCCCGTGACCCTGTGTTTGGATTCAGCGGGTTGGAAAATGGATGGATGGATGGATGTATGTCTGTCTGGGAACAACCTTTCTGGCTCAGATGAGGTAAGCAGTTCCACCTCGGGACGAGAGGGGATGCTGAGGCTAACGGTATCATATCATTCCCCAGCAGCATGCAAGGGCCACTGAAGGAAGAAGAAGCGTAGGAAGAAGAGTAGCTCCACCATGAGTCCTGAAAAAACTCCACCTTTTTGGGCATTGCCACTATAAATACCAGGCAACCAGGGAGGCAGCTATCAGACTTTGATCAGTGAAAGAGGAGGACAGAGTTTCCCAATCCCCAGCCACTCAAATGATGGTAGAAACAATATTAACCAGAGTCAGTTTTTGTGATGTTTTGCCGCTGTGTAGTTGTATTTCAGTTAAGATTAAATGGGGTGACCAGGTTGGTGCCCCATCTTTAGCCTGCCTACGACAGTTTTGTACCCAGCAATGTTACAGAGAGATAGCCCTCTATGTCCCATTCCTAGGTCACACTTCTGAGCATTTAGAAAGCATTTATTTATTTGTGGACTTTGTGACCCCTTATTATGTCTTTTCCATGGAGACATTATGTAAATCTGGGGGTCCACTTCAGAAATCTGATGGGTAACATATTGCAAAAGTTCTCAATGTGTACCTGGCTTTGGAATATGGGTGTATTCTTGCAGCACTAGCAGTGGCAAAGGTCATTGTCCTTTTCTATACCTGCACATCTCTAACCTGCAGGTAAAGTTAAGGAAGGCAAGATTCTAAGGGTGCACAATGAAAAGCATGTTTTTTTGGAATACATGACCACCTGACCCTTTAAAATTTTGTAACTGGGGGACATTTTAGCTCATTGTTCATTTTCTGTTCTTGTTAATAACGCAGTTTCTTGCTTACGCCCTCAAAATTATACCTATTAAATATGCCAAACAAAAAACTGACATCAGTGTGAATGACAAAGTACCCTAAACAGGAGCTGCTGATTCGGTTATATTTGTGAAGCAGCACTTTACATCTCTCTAATTTAAAAAAAAAATCTTGGAAGGTTGGAAGGAGACGAGATGTGATTTTACCAGAGAGACACTTTCACGTCCCGTGAGACGAATCTTTGTGCCAAGAGATTTAACCACAACCGGGGCAGGAAATAAAAGACAAAGAGTAGATGACAAAGTAGAACGTCGTAAAGAATTCAAAAACATTGGCGCAATACACATGCAGAGCAGGTTAGAGATAATGGAAGTACAAAAATTTGAAAGTCTCAAAAAAATGATAGTGTGGCACCCGGTTGGGGTTCCTACCCGGCTGGGACGCCCGGGAAGACAGGAGGAGGGTTCATTCCTCCTCCAGACCGCGAGGGGGCGTCCGCCCTGGTTGTATTGGGGGCCACGGGTACAGTGCTTGGAAGCCCAACCCTGTGGGGGCCCGTGGTCACCGCCAGGGGGCGTCCCCCTGCCTGAAGGACCCTGGACCCCAGTACTTCCGCCACACCAGGAAGTACTGGGGGGAAGAAGAGAGGTAACACCCGGAGTGCTTCCGGGAGGACAGCTGGCACTTCCGCCACACTGGGGCGTGTCCGCGGGATGGCTGGTGCACACTTGGAGCACATCCGGGAAGGAATAAAAGGGGCCGCCTCCCTTCATTCGAGGCTGGAGTCGGGTGGAAGCAGGACAAGGTGCAGGAAAGAGAGAAGGAGGAGGTCTGAAGAGGCAGAGTGGTTGGCCTGGACTTTGGGGAAGATTGGGGTTTGTGGCACAATAATTGTAAATATTAGTAGTATAAATAAACATGTGGTGGTGATTAAAACATGTCTGCGTGTCTGTGTCAGGGTCAAGTTCCACAATAGTAAAGATTGCATTAGCAAACGGAAATTATTACTCAGGGTTGGCGAGTGAAGCGAAAAAAAAAAATTAAAGGAGTAAAGTAACCTAAGCTAATCTCAGTAGAAAAATAAAAAATAATTAAAAATTTCTCAATAATACTGGATCAATACAATAAATAAAAAAAAAACAGCCAAACTTTTTATTGGAAATCCAGTAAAATTCAGATTAATAAATCATTTGGGAAGGAGCACAGCAGATGACTCTTATTAATAAATTATTTGGAAAGAGAAACACAAGCAACAGAGGCACTCTTGAATTGACTTTAGGAGCCCCTGTGGACGGTCTCAAGTGGTCAAATTCAGGACTAGAAAGCTTCAGAAAAGAAGGATTTATGGTGGAGCTGGAAAGGTGAGTGATATTTATATAACCTCTGAGTCTTCACAAACTGTTTATTGAGCTAAACGCTACTAGCCAGCAGGTGGTGCTATGCCCCCATTTTTGCTTCTCCTTAGATTTTTTTTTTTCTTCTTCTTCTCAAGTTTAGTTAACTGAAAACAGTGACAGAGCCATTCTTGCTGTGTTTTATCATGCTAAATTCCTTTGAATAGATGTGCAACCCAGGCAATTACAAGATAGAGAAATGATCGTCTTCTTGAAAACAGAAGCCTATTTGCTCCTTTATTTCCTTTGCCTTTTCCTCAGACGTCTCCGCCAGTAACAGATTTGAATGCAGCAAACTGACAGATAGAAGTAGAAGGAGACAGAAACAGACACCTAGTCCACTGCATTTATTTTGAATACCAAATTGTATTAAAAAAAAAAAAGGGGGAGATAAATCAAATATGAGTGGCTGCTCCCATGAACACCTCCATTCAACAGAAGAAATCATCACCTTTGCTCCATCCTACATAAACATCTTTTATTGCCCCCAGGGAAACATCTTAAATCTATTTAATGCATCTGAAGATACTAGCATGCACTAAGAATGCCTGTAATAAAAACAGGGCACCCTATGTTGCATAATCTGTCACTTATACATTTATTAGCATGAAATGGCCTGTTTCATGATCTACAGAAACAAATTGTCCGCATTTAGCCGCTTGTTGCTCCAAGGAAATCGAGTGATGGTGAAATAACACTGAGCACTAATTAACTGGCTCTCCTCTCACTGTCCTCTTGTGGCTTTTAAATCTGCCCTATAAGGAGGTGACTCATCCTCGCACAGAAAACGCAGCTGACTTCCTCTGTCATGAACATTCAGGCTGTATTATTTGAAGAAAAAGAAATCTCCATCCAGCAGCATCAGCTTAGCGGACTGAGTTTTTTTTTCAAGCCTGGAGGGGGTGAACAAAGAATTCATTCTCTTCTTGTTATAAAGGAGCTCTGTAGATCCAAGGCTTCCCTGCAAGTGTGCTGTAAAAGCGGCCACTCAGGAATTGACTTTAATTGGTCAAGGCACATGACCAAGGCTCTTTTCTAAGGGCTGTAAAGAGCAAGCTGGCAAACAGAAGCCTTCTGAAGCTCTGTTGAGCCTCAGTGTTGTTTTATTTAAATCTGGAGCTTGCATGACTGCAATTAAATGAGAGATTTCATTTTTTTATACACACTTAGAGCATCATTTGATACAAAGGATACATTTTATCGGTGCTTTGATGTATCACACTGGACAAACTGCTGCATTTTTGAAAGTGATTCAAAAACCCTTCAGTTTATTGATCCTGCTTATCCCCCTTTCAGGGAGTGCCAGAGGCCATCCTGGCAGTGAGGAGAATCAGGTCTGAATGGGATGCCAGTCTATCACACTGCACATGCATGCAACAGTACTGTGCCAGTTTGGAGTGATGATTCATTTTAGTATGCCTGTATTTAGAAGTCTGAAGAAGACTATGCAGAGTCCACACCGAGCCATGGTGCTAGAAGCTGTAAGAGAGCCACCACATTTTCCACAAATGTTAGAAAAAAAATCCCAAAGACGTGCAGGCTTTTTGAATATGTCAGTTCATAGGGGCCATTATCAAGTATGTATGTGTGTGTGAGTGGCACCTCGTTTAACACTACAGCGCTTGAGACAGTTAAAAGATGGATGCCCTCTCCACTACATTTTTCACAATGGCACAGGCAGTTTTATTTTTTTTTTTTTGATATCCTAAAACATAAATGCATTATTGCTACGAATTAAATGGAGCCACATTTCAACTTTTATTTTCTTACTTTTCTGAAATATGCATTCTGTATGCATGCATTTAGTAAAATTGATAATGTAATGCATACATAAATCAGACATCATGAACAGAATATAATCATGTAACATTTAGATGAAAATTGAACTTTGAAATCACTTGTCTGTTCCTTCCATCCACCACTTGGGGGCAGCATTGATTTTTGAATCCCTAAAGTCAACCCCCATCCCTTTTTTTTTTTTGCTCTTGTAGTAATTGTGAAAGATTGATTGTATCTACAAGAAAGACTAATGATAAACATGTAACCTTCATTCTCAAGCAGCTTTGTGTTGAGGCAGTGCACTTCTTTTAGAGCCACACAAACAGTTAATAGTCATTCTAGATTTAATAAGAGTAAGAGTGTACTATACCTCATGTTTTAGACATCCTAAACATATTTTTGGTGTGTGTACAAGCTGAATATTATATGTTTTTATTAAGTATTTAAAGAGACAACATTTATTTGTAAAAAAAAAATAATCATAAGATCTTAACTCTGACAATTGACAAACAGGCTAGAACAGAGCCGAAAACCATTGATGTCTTTGAGTGGTTTGCAACCTTCTTCACATAAAATGACAAAAAAATAATCTGCAAAAATGACAAATTATCAGGGGTGTGGGTTTAAAGTATTGCATGGGTTTTCACAAGCTGTAAAACAGACACGTTGGGTTACTGGACTCTGTAAATAAGTCGAAAGTGGGTGTACAGAGGGTGAGCAGATGTCCTTTCTAGGGTTGATTCCTGTTTGATGCTTATGGGAGAGTCCCTAGCACCCCAAGGACTGTGTCATGGAAAAAAGGCTTAGAATATGAATGAATGGATGAATGAAATGAATGAACTGTGAAGGTGGACTTCTAAAAAAATTTTTTTTTCTGGAATGTTCTCATTAGGATTAGCAGTTTCCACTAAAGTATACATTAAAAAAAAGATTTTTTTTGTGAATTTTGAAAAATCAGTATTGTTAGATTAGATTAAAACTTACATATTCATGTTGAGAGCATTGTGAAATTTTTGTGGCACATTTATAGGGGCTGATGTGACATAGTGAGCCTTTAACCAGTTCTTATACTGTATAAAGCTATGGCAAGAATAGCTCCCAGCTATTATCTCAAAAATGTCCAATATAATACAAATGTTTATGCACAATTTGCCTGCATTTGTATAGCTAAATTACAAGAATGTTATGAAGGTACAACCGGTCAAAGTGGAAACTGCATTTGTCTAAATATGAAAAGCCAGTGATCCACTGAATGCATTTCATTTGATCTTGTTTCTTGTGGGGCGCTGTTACATAAGGAATCACTTCACTGTGCACTTTTCTGAAGATTTCATGCTCTCCTCAACACCATCAGTTGTGAATATTTCAAAATTTCTTTTCTTGTTTTAGAGTCACATTAATCTATCTGCCCACAGGCAACAACAGAAAACTGTCTACCAATCCACCCTTCCATCCATTCATCAATCTTTCTAACACAGACAGATACTGTATATAGACTTGATAGACTTCTATCTATCTATCTATCTATCTATCTATCTATCTATCTATCTATCTATCTATCTATCTATCTATCTATCTATCTATCTATCTATCTATCTATCTATCTCTTTATACCTGTTAGAAACAATAAAAGAAATTGTTTTAACATTTTAGGTAGTGGGGCGGCATGGTGGCACAGTGGTGGCACTGCTGCTTTGCAGTAAGGAGACCTGGGTTCGCTTCCCAGGTCCTCCCTGCGTGGAGTTTGCATGTTCTCCCCGTGTTTGTGTGGGTTTCCTCCCACAGTCCAAAGACATGTAGGTTAGGTGCATTGGCGATCCTAAATTGTCCTTAGTGAGTGCTTGGTGTGTGTGTGTGTGCCCTGCGGTGGGCTGGCACCCTGCCCTGGGATTTGTTCCTGCCTTGTGCCCTGTGTTGGCTGGGATTGGCTCCAGCAGACCCCCGTGACCCTGTGTTAGGATATAGCGGGTTTTACAATGACTGACTGTCTGACTTTAGGTACTGCAAAAAGGCATCTACTGTATTACTCATTTACTTTAATGTAACAAGACTTTAACAAAAGACTTCTTTTGGTCTTTATAACACTTTTAAAACATCTCTGTGCAGGGTGGCATATTGGCATGGTGGTAGCCCTACTTGTTAATATGAAAGATTCACAGGTCATATACTAAATATGTAATATCAAGAGAACTGTGTCTCAGTACGGCCACCTCAGACCACACCAAAGTGAAGTTGTGTTAGTAGGTCACACTGCAGAGATGAATAAATGCTTCACTGAGGCTTGTAAATGTTATGAAGACCCCAAGAGGTGTGTTTATTAAGCTCTTGTTACATAATAGTAAATGAGTAATAGATGCATTTTTTTTTGGTACCTGAAGTGTCACTGAAGACGTACTCTCGTTTCTTGTTAGACACCTACACAAATCTGTCTTTATTAGAGACATCTACAAACATTTACCTACCTATCTAGTTGTGTTTGTTGGAGAGACTCTAAACCCATCCTTAATGATATTTACAGGACTAATCTATGTATTGTCATGCATGCACGTCAGCGGGTCGCCTTACAAGCGCTGCTGAGGTAAGTAGTGCCACCCTGAAGCAAGAGGGGGTGCTATCACTAACCCTGTCACCTGTTGTCTCTGAGAAAACATCCACTGAGAGCAAAAGGGACATTTCCTCCCCAGAGTGAGGCATCTCACTTTGAGTCGAGCTAACCTAGAAGACAGAGCTCAACAAAAAGCAAGGATCTATTCAGACAAGCAACCCCCTCTATTTTCTGTTTTGCAGCACCATCGTAATTTATTTTATTTTATGTTAAAATAATTAAATGGGACAATCCAGTTGGTGTCCCAAAATTTCATCCTTGAACCCGGGTTTCACTACCGTTTGATCTTTCCTTATTACAGAACCCTACAGACACCTATTCACTCTACTAACTATACTTATTGGAGAAAGCAACAAGAAATGATTTCTCTATCCTTATGTTTAAAAAAAATCAATGTATCTATTTATACTTATATCCCTATTAGATAATCTGTAGAAATATATCTACATATCAATTTATGTTTGTTAGTGACAACAACATCTATCTATTTCTCTGATACATACATGTCTGTAGTTACTAGGGTGTTGTACCGTGTTAGCCATTATGAATGTAGTAAAAAGTCAAGCAAAATGACAAATTTTATTGGCTAACTAAAAAGATTAAAATATGCAAGCTTTTGAGGCAACTCAGGCCCCTTCTTCAGGCATCTTGCCTAAGTTGCCTCGAAAGCTTGCATATTTTAATCTTTTTAGTTAGCCAATAAAAGGGGTCATTTTGCTTGACTTTTCATCTGATACATACAGTACCACATTGCAAAAAACAAGACAGGGACCATCAAAGTGTCAGGGGACCCCATATAATTAAAGCTGAAAAGTATTCAGAATAAACGAGAGCTATCGAGTGTCCAAGATGGCGGTTCTTCTGGTCAGGACAGGAAGAGGCGGGTCCAGGTGGCCAGAAACCGGAAGTGACATCAGTGGAAGGGCATTGTCAATCTTCCAGTCTGCAGAGGGAGGAAAAGAAAGCACATTATCACACAGCGCCATCCCCAGGAGTAGCATAGAATTACCATTACCAAAGCCTTTAAACTGTCTCCTAGGTGTGCGTGTGACATTTATTGTCTGTTTGTCAGTCTATCTATACTTGCTAGTGACCGTCACAGTCTAGCTATCTGTTTTTCATCTATCTAATCATCAATATGTAGCACAACTGCAGAAATGCATGTACTCTTTTGCTTGTTAGAGACAGCAACACAAATCTATCTTTATATTCTCATGTTAGGGACACCTACAATCTGTCTACCTAATTGTGCTTGTTAAACACAGCTAGTGTAGAGGAATCTGTCTATATATACTTATCAGAAACAACTGCAGGTATGTAACAATCCAATAAAAATCATTCTTTATAGTATATATCGATAGATAGATAGATAGATAGATAGATAGATAGATAGATAGATAGATAGATAGATAGATAGATAGATAGATAGATAGATAGATACTCTATTAATCCCAAGGGGAAATTCACATAATGAATATTCCTGTGAGAACAATTTGTGCATTTCCTTAAAAAATATGCAAGCTTCAAACATTTCTCCCCTTCCCCTTAAAGCATAGCTATCCCACACACAAGTTAATATTCGATTTCTCCTGAAAGTTAAAATGAGCACATTTAACATGAAATTGATATTTATAGCTCAGGAAAAGTGAACCCAGTTCTGTGAAGCATGATTTATTTTGGTGAATTTGTAAAGGACACTTGAAATGAAGCCATTATATTCAGCAGCAGCAACAGCAGCAGCAATCGTGACAGACACCCTCTCCTCAAGGACTTTGCTTTGCTTTTCCTTAAAATGCTCTGCGCATGCCATTTGCTCTGACCACTTGTCTCTGCTTTCACAGACCATCTGGCAGGGCTGGTTTTCTTCCTTTTCTCTACTGCAGCGTTGTGTCTGAAAATGAGCTCTGCTGTTGGTTATGTTATTGGAAGCTAATCTGCGTAAAGAATGATAGCTGTGAAGCGTTTTTTTATTTTTTTTAATACGCCAGTGGAATGATTCACAACAAACAGCCTGCCTGTATGTATCTATTCAAAATTTTTTTCATTCTCCCCTGAGGCTTTTATATCATATATTTTTTCTACATTCTACTTGAAAGGTTTCTTTGAAACAACTTTAAACAGAATTTATGCACAAAGCCACCGAATTCAGCCTTAACTAGCAAGGCTGCTATTAAATATGAGCCTTTTGCGGGGGAGCAGTCCTTTTGAGCTCCCTTGTAGCAGTTGACCTTTCTTTACTGTGGCACAAAAAAGCAAACTGTGATGCACAGAAGTCAAAACATAACCTTTTGGCACACGGCTGTCTGACTGATATATATTTTGGGCCACCTCACTTAGCGCCAGGCTTTTAAATACAATGCCTTTCTGCATCTTAAATTAAAATGCACCCCGGGATGTGAAGAGTAAATAAAAATGCTTGTTTTCTGCTTCCTTCTAGTTGAGAAGAAATGCATGCAAAGCAGAAACTCGGTTAAATAAACTGGGAAGATCTCTTTGGGAAGGAGGAGACGTGTCTTCAGAGCCAAGGAATGTTAACTGCTTCACCGATTCCGCAGTTAATAAATACTGGCTGATACAGCCACTTTACATTTTTTAAAAGTGCACTTCATTAAAGATGCTGACCTTTAAACTATCATTTTAAACACAGCTTCAGAACAAATTAAAGAGACAAAGCCATTATTAACATAAAAAATATCAATTTATCATTAATACTGTTTGAAAGAGCGTGAAATTTGTATTCCTGCTACAAATACAAGAGTTGAGAAAAGGCCATCACATAAGGAAATTACAAAATCATTATTATTAAATGGAAATATTTACCCTAGCAGTATTCAGTGATTGCCTTCTGTTTTTAATAACCAAGTATTCTATTTATTTTTATGTTAATTTTAAATTAAATTTGATTGCTTCTATAAAGCGTGGTCAATAAACAAGACAGAGATATTAAATCTAATTTAAAGGCTAAAAATGTCAAGACAAAATCAGGACTGGGATTTTTTTAACCCCCCCCCCCTTAAGGGTCACTTTTCTTAAAATAAAAAAAAAAGAAAAAACAGGACCAGCTCTAGCAGATCTGTACTTGAGCTGTGTGCATAGCATTTCGAATTTAAAAGAGTTATGGGCAAAGTGAGAATATTGCAGTACTGTGGAATTTGAATACATTTAAATGAATTTAAATAAGAAACTGTAACATTTCTAGGGCTGTATGTAAATTGATCATGTTTGAGGGACTGTGGTGAAAAATGATTTTATCATTAAAGAGAAGAAAAAGAGGGAAAATCTCAATCTGTTTTATGAGATATTATGCAATGCAAAAGAAAAAAAATACCTTGTGGGTATGCGACCAGATTTGATGAGGACTATAAAAAAAACATTTTTAATACAGATTCAGTTAAATAAATATTTCACATATCTTCAGGTTGCTGCTACACAAGGAATACACACCAATATTATGTTCTGATTTATGTGATTATATAAAGTCAGCAGTCTGAAATTAACATGATCCCATAAAATAAATAAGACTGGAATAAAACTATTCTGTCTAATGAATGACTGCTTTCTATGAGAGGAAGAATGCAGTATTTGCAAATTGAATAAAGATGTGCAACAGGATGTATCCTGGGGGATGTTACAGCCCAGATACAAATGCTCAAGACACCATGACTATTCAAGAATAGTGTTATATATAATATACAATTGAGAAATGAAATGGTTATAAAGAGAGCACAAAGACGGAAATAAATAAGCTGCTGTTCTGACTCATATTTGAGACAGAAAAAGGTTTTAATGAGACAGGTCCAGGAGATAGACATAGTCAAAAGATAAGCCAATTTCATTAACCTGAGAGATGAAAAGGTCTTTTGTCAAATTCAAGATACTCTAACCAAGAATCAAGGTCGTAAAAATCAAACATTAAAGAATCTCTAAACCAAAGTTCATCCAGTCTTGGATAGATAGATAGATAGATAGATAGATAGATAGATAGATAGATAGATAGATAGATAGATAGATAGATAGATAGATAGATAGATAGATAGATAGATAGATAGATAGATAGATACTTTATTAATCCCAATGGGATAATGAGTGAATGCACATGCTGACCTGTATACGGACGCTCCAGTGATGTCAAACACTGTACTTTCACAGATCATTCTGAGTAATATGGACACGATATCCATCAACATAATAGTGCGATAATGGTGGCTCCCATAATAAAACAAAATGGCGTCATGATATAACAGTGATATAACCACAATATAAGTTTTCCTAGAACCATTCTAGGAATAAAGATATGTTAAAATTGAATTTTTTGGGAAGAAAAAAGGTACATGCATAAATTTTCAACAGATTTTAGATTTCCCAATTTGTGGTATCCTCTGTTACCTGTTCAGTCGGACCCTAAGGCTCCAGAAAACTCTGCTGCTATGGAAAACATTGTGCATTGTTCCTGTTATAAAAAGGCAGGTGCCTCTTCACCTAATGGCCCCAGACCAGTCACAATTACGTTTCACATCATGAAGACCTTTGATAGGCTGGTCTTGGACTATATAAGTTTTCATGTGACAGAGCACCAGAATCCATTGCAGTTTGCCTACTGGGCAAAGATTGGAGTGGAGATGCAGTCATCTATCTGTTCCACAAGGCTTATTATCTCTTGGACAAAGCAGGCAGCACTGTGAAGATTTTTTTGATGCCTTCAGCACCATCCAGCCATCCCTGTTAAGGGGTAAACTCAGAGATATGCAGGTGGATGAGCCTATGTGAATTTCCCATTGGGATTAATAAAGTATCTATCTATCTATCTATCTATCTATCTATCTATCTATCTATCTATCTATCTATCTATCTATCTATCTATCTATCTATCTATCTATCTATCTATCTATCTATCTATCTATCTATCTATCTATCGTGTCCTGGAAAGTAGACTATTTGTCAGGCAATTCTCAGTTTGAGAGACTCAAGGACTGTGTTTCTGATATGAATATAAGCAACGCTGGAGCACCACAAGGAACAGTCTTGTCTACTTTTCTCTTCACTCTGTACACCTCAGACTAAAAATATGCAGAAATTTCCAGATACTTATGTGCTCATGTACTAACATACTGATAAGAAGGATGCAACAGAGTATAGGAGTCAGATGGAGAACTTTGTTTCTTGGTGCAGAAAGAATTGTCTCGCATCTTAACATCCGCAAAACCAAGGAACTGGTTATTGACTTCCACCGCATCAAAGAGCATCTATGTTCGGTCTCTATTCAAGGAGTGGATGTAGAGATAGTCCACTACTACAAGTACTTGGGGGTCCCCATTAATAACAAATTGGACTTGTCTTGTAACGCAGAAGAACTATGTAAGAAACACAGAGCAGGCACTTTTTTTCTTAGGAGACTGTTGCTGGTATTGTTGGTAAGGACATTTACTATAATTATGTAATGGCCAGCAGTGTGATTTTCTACACTGTGGTGTTCTGGTCCAGTAACATCACTAAGGAGACAGTGTGATGTTCTGTGCTGTGGTGTGCTGGCCTTGTAACATTACTTCAAGATTTGCCCACCGAATTAACAAGTTAATTAAAAGGGCAAGCTCAGTTATGAGACACAATCTGGACACCCTGGAGGTAGTATCAAAGAAGAGTTAAAACAAATCTGAGGGTTATTGTAAACAATCCTTCATGTCCTCTCTCCGACACACTAACACTGAGTACTTTCAGCCAACAAATCATTCAGCAGAAGTGTTCAGGGGCTTCTTTATACCAACAGCAATACATCTGCATAATGCCTCATTGTGACTGAGACTGGGACTGCCAAGTGCAAAGTTTTCTTCCTTTTTAAATGTATGTCCTTTTTAGACATTCTGCTGTGTTAAGGCCAACATTTGTGTGTATATATTTTTTAATCTATCTATAAATTGTTTATTTATGTATGTATGCATATATGTATGTGTGTATGTAAAGAGCTTCTGTAAAAAGTCAAATTTCACCCGGGGACAAATAAAGTTCATTCTATCTATCTATCTATCTATCTATCTATCTATCTATCTATCTATCTATCTATCTATCTATCTATCTATCTATCTATCTATCTATCTATCTATCTATCTATTTGTCAAAGTAACACTGATACACTCCAACCCAAACAAACATGACAAAAGTGATTATTAAACTTCACAATAGCAGGTACAAAATCAGACTCAGAAAGCAAAGCAACATCCATCTTACTAACCGAAACCGTATATGGACGCAGGGTGCTATGGGCACATCGAGGCGCACGCGCACAGCTGCCCGCCACAGAGCAAAAAAAGAAATGAGAGGATTCGAAGGTTGTATTACAGTACGGACGGAATCCCCACAGGTCCATGCTGTGACAATACGTGCGCCTACAACGCGCTTGCGAAAGGAGTCATGGCTCAAACCAACTGTGACAACGCGCACGCCTACAATGCGCTTGCGAAAGGAGTCACGGCTCAAACCAAAGAAAACACAGAGACGAGACTACGACCTGTGAACTACACCTGGGGTAAAGCGTGCACGCCAGGTTGTACAGCCGCCCGGACGCGACCGCCCACACCACTACATATACCTTCCATGATATGTCTTCACGCAGCGGCTTCCCACATAGGCGCATATTGCGCTGTGGCGCTCGCCCCACAGTCAGACACAGTGGCTTCCCAGAGTCAGTAGGTGGCCCCCAAACAACACAACCTGTTCAAATGTAGATCACATAACTGTCATTCAGTTTGGCGCCTGCCCCAGAGTCCAGAGTCAAACGCAGCGGCGTCCCAAAACGCTGTGGCGCCCGCCCCAGAGTCAAACGCAGCGACTTCCCAAACCGCGGCAGCTTCCCGGAGTCAGTAGGTGGCGCCCAAATAACACAACGTAATGCGCCGTGGCACCAGCCTCAGAGTCAAATGCAGCGCCTTCCCAAAACGCAGCGGCTTCCCAGAGTCAGTACGTGGTGCCCAAACAACACAACCTGTGAGCCACACTTGCTCTAATCCACTGTGCCAGTAATACAGATCACATAACGGTCACAGACTGTAACCCAGCGGCTTCCCACACTCCGTGGATGGCACACGAACACCACAACCTGTAAACTGAACTTGCTGTGCAAAACTCTGCCGGCAGT
The DNA here is from genome assembly GCF_900747795.2 of Erpetoichthys calabaricus. Classification (NCBI taxonomy): domain Eukaryota; kingdom Metazoa; phylum Chordata; class Cladistia; order Polypteriformes; family Polypteridae; genus Erpetoichthys; species Erpetoichthys calabaricus. The sequence continues at coordinate 106,988,934 of NC_041400.2, read as the reverse complement.
CGGTGTCAGCAAAGGCAACGGAATCACATCTCCACAAAATGAGACCACTTTACTACACATATGCTTATGTAGTTAGATGACATGTCCCCAGACACACCCACCCTCCATGATATGTCATCCATCCAGATATCGGACAGAACAGAAACTGATTGCCATTCTTGGATTTCCGATTCGCTAGTGAATCGCGGGCTTATTAGTTCTATTCTATTCCATTCTTTTCCCACCTAAATGCTACTAAATGAATAGTTTTCATTATTTTTTATCTAAAGCTTGGATGTGAATCAGTCTGTGCCACCATCTTTTTTAGTATTGGCATGATGATGTCACTCATTGTAATACTGGTAAGCAACAGACATTATTGCCACTATTAAAATTAAGATAGATAATGTCAGAAATTGTAATGCTGTGTGACGATGCGGGTTCTGCTTCACGCTCCCACTTCCTTTCTGGGAGCCCTTGAACCCAACATCGTCGGTAATGTAACCTGATGAGCTGGACAATGAGGACACCAAACAAAGCAAGGGGAAGGTGCACAGTGCAAACAGTGTTTTTATTAAAATGAACAAAACAAATCCAAAGTGTTCAAAACAAGTGCTGTACTTCTAAAGTCAATAAATAAATAATCAATTAAAAACAAGCGGTCCAAAGTGGAGGTTATAATAATTCCCACAAATAATTCCATTAAAAACGAGGTTAAAAACAAGGACAGGAAGAAGTCCTTTAAAAACAAAACCCGGTGCTTTCTTTAGCTGGCGGCTTCCCTGCTTCTCCTATCCAGGCCCTGCAACAGGGGAGTCACCCTACCTGCAGCTGACCTTCTCCTTCTGCTGGTTTCGTTCCTTTCCTCCAGACCGAGACTCAGGTTCCCCAGCGACCAGGGCACTCATGCTGGGGCTTCAACCTCCCAAGCCTTCTACTCCTGCTGCCTTCCACGGCCTTATGTGGCAGGCCACCCACAATCCAGTCACTCTTGCTTCTCTTAAGCGTTCAGCAGGAGCAACCACTTCTTTCTGCCCCTGAGTGTCGGCCAAACAGTCTACTAAGAGGCTCTTCTCTCAGCTGCCAGTCATTAATACAGCGAGCCTGCTCTCGCTCTCTTGCTCTCTCGTTCGCTCGCTCACTCACTCACTCACTCACACACACACACCGGCTCCTTTGCCTCCTGCCTTCTTCTCCCTTAGCCTCCATTCTTTTTATTTAGTTTCTTTTTTCTACCCCTTCCGCACTCACGCTTCTCTTATTTATAATGGGGACATGGCACAGGTGCGGCGATTAGCAGCTCCCAGCATCAATCACAGACATGGGCTTTCCCACACCTGTGCACTTCAGTATGGAAATGCCCAAGCCCGCATCACACCAGGGAACTGCTCTGGCCACACTACCACACCCCCTCTTTAAGCCGCGTGTTCAGTGAATATTTATTTAAAACTGGCCTTTTATTCTGAGCCGCAGACCCACTATACCACATACTGTCGACTGAATAATTTAAAATTGATCAAATAGAACCAAAATCACTATAGATTAATTATAACCAATATAAGATGTTAAGAAGGTGCCCAGATGAGTTTTTCAGCACTTCTCCACTAAACCCAGAGGCTTGTTAAAGTTAAATTGCTCCAAAAACTTAAGGAGCTTCCAAATAAAGAAGCATTTGAAGGGCAATAGAGTTAAATTACGTCCAATAATGTAGAACTTTTAAATCATATAATGTCTCTGTAACATTTTATTTAAAATGGCAACATTGCTAATCATAACGCCTATGAATATAATGCATCAAACTTAAAAAAGCGATCTAAACCAGCAATTAGAGAAAACAAAGCTAATAGTAAAATAAGTGAACTTCATAATGTTTTGTTTTTGGAGCCTAGGTACTAAATGAACAATCAATAAGCCATGCATTAAGAGAAGCATGAAGGCATTAAAACAAAGATGAAGAAATAAAAAATATGATGCATTATTTTTCTGAAGTCTTTCAGGATATTTGATGATTTGAAGATTACAGAGGATACATTTCATTGGAGTAGCATAGTCTGAGATTATGGGGCTGTTGAGACCTTTGTCTTATGTAACATCTGTTGGCATTAAGAAAATTCGAGAATTAAGCCCACAACCATTTAAAATACGATAAATCATTGTAAAATGCTAAACTCTTGAACTTCATTACAATTTGTAGTTTTGCTATCTTGCAAAGCCTCAGGATCTGCATTGTATTAAGTTCATAAATAACTTAAATAAGGATGCAGATGAATCATTAAAGGATAAATAAGGACCTTGTTGTTTGTCTTTCTAGAACACCATATATATCCTGAGTTAAAATCTTTAGTAGCCAGATCATATTCGGGAAGGTAAAAGAGATTGTGTAATCTCTTTTTTGACCAGAAGCTATAATTCCATATTTTTTGTATAATTTCTGTATAATTTTATTATTATATATTTAAATAACATACACTACATTTTAACAGCTATTTTTTAGTAGTCACCAGAAGCCAGGGAAATTCCTCAAGGACTGCAAGCCAGCCAACATTGTGGCAATATATATATAAAGAAGGAGAGACGGAGCTGACCCTGGTAATTAAAGGCCACTAAATTTAACTTGAATCAAAAAGGACATCAAAAGAATAAAAAAACACATCAAATTGTTGGGCTGAGAAAAGGCAGAGATCACACTGTGCGTTATGGTTGCAATGACATTGCATTTTATTACAATGTGACCCATTTACATTCCAAATGATCAAAATTACAATTAAACCTAGCTTTGGGAAGGTTAAGGATTTCTTAATATAAATTGTGGCACTGTGAAAGATAAGTAAAAGTTTTGGCAGAATATTCAAATAATAATATTAGCACTCCCACTGAAATATAGACCACTCATTAACACCTTGTCTGGTTATTTCCTTCATGTTAAATTTAAATAAATCTTAGAATTTCCTTGTGTCTGTAACCTTGAAATATCTGGACTGTTCTGAAATCACGAACAGAAACTGCTCCCATTTAATATGGTGTGTGAGTGAGTGAATTGATTGGGAAAAGTATCTGCTGATTCAAATTATTTTTTAAACCATAAGCCCAATAAAATTCATTGAAATTTAAACTATTTCACTGTATATACACAAACACATGAAGAACATTTCATGTAGTTACACAATGAATTGTTTGGACCAGAACAATACGACTTGATGGTGGCGTCATTACATTCTACCAATGGATAAAAGGGAATGGGGCTATATGGAGCACTGTGGTGAATAACATGTCAAGAGGGGCTCTGTCTATGTGGAGTCACACACTTGTGATGGTTCACTACTGTGGGAACAGATGTGGTCTCCTTATTACTAAAAAGGCATAGCAGCTCTAACAAAGGAAAAATATACAAAAATTCAATATTTAGGCTCTTTTCCTCTCAGTCCTACCTGAAATAAAGCTTGAGAAATATTAAATGTGAAATTAAAGTCTCTGATAACATTCAATAAAGCTTAAACAATGTTATATCTAAAATTAATACACAATACTTTACCAGCTATTTTCACTAGAAACCAGGGAAATTCCTTCAAGACTCCGCTAGCCAGAACTGTGGCTATATATATGTATATATATATATAGAAGAAGTTGAGCTGAATCTGTTAATTAAAGGCCACTAAATTTAACTTAGAATCCAAAAACACATCAGAAGAAACTTGTATTTTGCTTCAAGTCAGAGTGTATACTGTCCAGGCTGTCAGCAGGAGTTTAGATGAAGGTGGTCCTTTGATAAGGCAGCAGTGTAGCATATGATTTATCAACCTTAAACAATCCCACAATCACGAATGCCCCCTGTAACTTTGAATTGGTTAAAGCGGGTTTGAGAATGTGTTGTTTGACTTTCAAAAAGCTTTTGATTGGGTAGGTTTTTCATGAAAGTACAAAATCAGAGTGTGCAGATGCAGGAAGTGCAGAGTTGACTTAAACACGGAAAATTTAAAAACATTGAGCTGGAAAAAAGTTAGGCGATGTCAGAAATGGTGTTTCAGTAGGATCAGTATAGGGATCACTGCTTTTGAAATACATGGAAATTACTTACATACAAATATAAATAATCAGATGGCTTGAAAATGTAATTGACCTGAATTGTTCAAGGGTTCATTACAGTCTACCAACAAACAGTGAACTAAAGCAAATAAAACAAATAAAAGAGTCATGGACTGTATAACACACTGTAAGAATTACAAGAGAAACTGTGTTTATGTGGGGTTGTGAACAGATGTGGACTATATAGTACTAGAAAGACATACCAGCTTGACGGAATGAAAAAAAGTACAAAAATCGTACAAAAAGTCATATTACGGTTCCTTTCCTCTCACCCCTATCTGAAGTACCACCGCTGGAGTATCTCATTGATGGTAACGGCACAAACAATCTGGATTTAAATAACCAATTCACACTTAATCATTCTTCAGGTGTTTTAAGACAATACTAGAATGCTTCTAAACAGTATAAAAAGTTAATTGCCTTATTTTTAATGACACTATTCACACCTAAACATTTTAGCCGTGAAGTTTAAAAACTCCTGCATGCAGCAGATATTCAAGACAAATTATTGTTTCATATAACTCAATAGTGGAGCTGGTAAAAGAAAACAAAGATCATTTTGACAGAAAGTCACTGAAAATAAAAAAAAAATCCGTGGTCATCGTACTGTACTTCCGTCATTTAGTGACAGCTATTGAAGTGTGTCAAGTGTGCACATACCTTGTAATCAAGTGACAAGAATTCAAAAAAAAGTTATTGGTATACATTTAGTTTTAATCAGGTTAAAGTTTAGCTCAGGTGTTTAAACAAATAGGCAGTGTGGAAATGCAGCACCAAAAAACACAGACCCTGGAGCACAGTTTCAGGTTAAGGGTCTTGCTTAAAGGCCCAAAAGAGGAGGATCGCTTTTGGCAGTAATGAGGTTTTATTCTGGCAACCTCCCAGATATCAGCGCATACCCTAACCAGAATCTAAAAGCAAAACCCAAGACCAAGACCAGAAACATGAAAAAAAAGTAAAGCAATACTTCAAATTCAATAACCTGCTACTGGATTTCTCCTGTTGTCAGTCCTTTATAATGAGAGGGAGAATTTAGTAGCAGTAATGTCTGGGAGGCCCTGCTTCCTCTGGCTCCACAAACAAAACACACAGAACATCAAAACATGATACATAATTATCAATATAATTCAAATTGCATAAAATATGGAAAATAATTATTTAAAATTGACAATAAAAGTTAAAATACACATAAATGCAGACCAATCCATAACACTAGCTAAACTATTAGCATTGTTATGAATGGCTACCTTTACAGTTTCTGTACATGTAAAGAAGGGTCAGACAAACAAGCCTTAATGGTTAAACATATACAATGTAAATTGATGTGCCAAACAGCAGTACAGTATATTGACACACAGTCACAGCTACTAACATCAGCAATGAGTACACAAGTGTTTGGCGGCCAAAAAAAGTATTTGCAAAATAAATCTAAAGCAGCCATGCTTTAAATTATCAATAATAAGGTAGCAGTAACTAATCATTTAGAACAGGACTATCTTTGAAATGTTGCTGTTACTTTTTCTGTTAGAAAGAGTTTGATATTTTCAGTGAATTGCAAGGACTCATTTTTTCTGGGTTTTGTTTTTTTTTTGATCACAAAAACGTTTTAAAAAACATATATGCCATTTTAGCAAGAATTAAAATAATAACTCATTACTTGACAAACATCCTCTACCCCTCCGCCCCAAAACATAACCAAACCTGGCCACACTGGAAAATGAAAACAGCAACAAAATGAGCATCGGCCCTGTTAAGAAGGCCAGCTATGGATTATAGCTGTGGCCAGAACCATGGGACACCCCTACACAGACTAGCTGTATCGTATCAGCCTATTTACAAATGTAGGAGCCAGATTCCCTATTGATCCTCGTCAACGAGACTTCTAAAAGGGCCAGATTTAAAAAACAAAAATTTTCAGATGGAAAGAGAAAAGGAATAACGGAATTTCCAGCCTGTTGTTCAGGTAATTTTTGCTACATATGCCCCTAAAGCAAATAGCTTTGGCTGGACAAATAAATCAATTGAAGAAAAGTCTACAAGTAGAAAAAAGTGAGGAAGCAAAGGAATGTTAATAGAGAGTTAAAGGAAGAAAAAAACAGACACCCCAGACCAAAACTGAAACACAGAAGGACAGTCCAAAAACATATGCATGAAAGTATCTGGGTTGTTCAAGGAACAAAAGTGACAGGGTCAGGGGACCATCACCAGACATGTCAGTTATGTGTGATCTAATATAATCAGTGATCGAATTAAAATTGGTCTGGTTGATAATTAGAATTTCTTGATACCAAGAAGACATTTAAAAACTTAATATCATGAAATACAAGGAGCAGAGGAAAGATCTCAGCGCCAAACTGACTTAATTGCTAATGAGTTATGGGATGCCTTACAAAGTGCTGGTTTCCAGCAAGGGGTCAGATTAAACAAGAAATTATACAGAGACTAGGAAGCAAGGGCAGAAGGGATTGGGACCTCACAAGTTTATACTTTGAGTACTGAGAAAAGCGCTATATAAATGTAATGAATTATTATTATTATTATTATAAACAGATTTAAATTGTAAGTAAAAGAAGAAGAGAGAGAAAAGAATAGAAAAGGAAGATTTTAGAGACTGGAATGTTCAAAGGCCCGATTCATCAAATGTATTGCCCAGAGTATGAATACCCCTGCTAGCCCTGGGCTGGAAAGCAATGGGGTCATGTCCAATGTGTAGAGTTGGGTTATGAAAAATAGGAAAGAGTGTATGCCAAGTTTGACAAGGGCCAAGACGCCTTTCCACCTTAGACCATATTTATAGAGCATAAGTAATTAGAGGATCCATCCTTGAAGATCAGACCTTAAATTTAACATTAGACAAGGGGAGGATGGAAATGGGACTTGGTGATATCCTGTTTGACACTAGCAGTAGACCTGTGGGAGGAACACCAAAGGGGGATATTTACTGCCACACTTGACACAGTGTGAAAGCCCAATGGAATTGTTTGAGGTCCAACAAAGGAATTCCACTCTCACCTTTATCTCGAATCAGTGTGGAGCATTTAATAGGTGGTGTTTTTTTGTTCCACAGTAAGGTAGATAAAAGTGACCTTACATTGGACCACAGCTTCATGTGGCAGAGGAAGTGAAACCATTGCACCAACAAAATTAAGGCAGAAAACTATATTCATTTTAAGGTGTAATGACACCTTTCTACAGAAGGAGAAAACTACAAAAGAGAAGGAAAAGATCATGGGTGTCAAAGACTCAATGGTGTTGGAGCTCTCAACATGTTCCATTATACCCAGTATCCAACTTTTTTCTACGACATCTATCAGTTTTTTGTTTAGGGGCGTTACGCTGTCTTCTGACATTTTATTCTGTGATGAGGTGCAGTTGTGGTTAGCCTTCCTATCTCTGTTGAAATATTCTTCTACAACTCTTTAGAGATGTTCTTCTACTCTTCTTGAACTTCCTTGGATCTGGATAACAGGTCTGAGAGTTCAGTTGAAGAGACTCATTTGTGGCTGTCATCTGCTCTGCAGGCCCTAATATTGTCTACAAGCATCACTAAAACAAGAAATGATCGCCCCAAGTGACTATGTCTTCCTCCAAGCGAAGGGATTCCTTTGTCGGACTACAGACCTGTTTCTGAGATCTTTTTGACCAAGTATATACAGTATGTATTAAAAGATTTAAAGGAATAATGGTGAAAAATGGAAGAAAAAGTGAGTTAACTGTTAGAATAACCACAGTGGGCTTTCATTGCTACCATGATTCACATGGTCTTGGGATGCTACCTTCAATAGATGAGCAGATAAGCTGATAAATGGTGCTTTTGCAGTAATGCCAGGGACCAGAACAAGACTGATGTGCCAGTGTCAGTTGTTTTTGTTACAATTGTCTTGAGTTTTTATTCACTCCACACTGTTTTATGCTGCACAGGACATTCTTCCAGTTTCTTTACTATTTTCAAGTTGCACTGAATACTGTAAATACATACTCAACTGCATTATGCACAAAATGCAAGTATTGTACAAAACAAAACAAAGCTATGGTCTTTTATTTACTTAGAGGAATGAAAAGCAAAAAAAAAAAATTGGTTTGAAGACAAAAGAAGAAAAAATGGAAAAAAGTTTCACTTGATTTGAATAAACATCAACAGTTGCTTTGTGACTCTTTGTTTCAGAATGAAGGCACCTTTAGATTTTTTTATTTGTTTATTATTTTAAAGGACTTAATGCTCTAAAACAAACAGGAGCACATAGTTATTGTTCTGTTTTTATTGTTCCTGTGTAGTAGGCTGTCTCATGGTGAACAGAGGCTGTTTTGCTCCTATCAGCCATCTGTTTTTTACCATTTTATTGTATTGACTTGCACATGTTGTTGATCAATATTACATACAGCATTTCATTTTATTCTAAAAATCATTCCCCTACTCATCAAAATTTAAAAATGAGAAGGATTTATTCTAAAGTAATAATACAATTGTATTAAAATATCTTGAGTTAGTCAGTACATTTGGATTGATTAGAAACACTCATAAATGTCTGAGAAATTCTTAAAAAAATAACTGCTCCTTGCTTTTTAAAATATAATAGGACACCATTTCCCGATGAACTATTGTAGTACAACCCATTAAGTGCCGCTTCCCTCTGTCTGGTCTTCATTCTGCCATCATTCTAGTCTAATGACAACTTCCTGATTCTGCTTATCTGCACAGCGGGCTTTCCCACCTTGGTGTTAGCTGAAGTTTGAGTTTTCCCTATCTGCCTCTTTCCTATTGTGAATTACAGATGTCTGGGCAAGTCCAGCCAGATGTGAAGTGCTGTATCTTGTCCTGAAAGTTGTAATTTCCCTAGGATTGTTTCTGTTTCAGAATTCCTGGACAAATCCCTTGATCATAGCTATTGATTTCACCCATTTTGAGACACCCTGATCTTAATAACCTCAGGTCTAGGTTTTTGATCTACAGTATGCTTCCTCAATCCCGTCGTCAGAACAAAAATTTTTCTGTATGAGACTCTCTGAGGCAAACAAACTCTGCTCTGTTTTCTGAGAGTGGTTCCCTTCAGCTTTTGGTACCAGACCATAACAGCTCCCATGTAGCATGAGGAAGAAGAAATAAACTATAAACCATGAACTACATGTATTTAGCATTTAAACAGCTAAAAAAGAGAAATGTTTCAATGTGGTAAAATGGCTTTCGGCATTTAATTATATTTTTTGCCCTCTTTATGTGTTTTCAGTGAGTTGATCTTGACTGAATAGCCCTTGACCACATTCAAACCAGGAGTAAATGCTCTTGTGATCAGATAACTCAGACCTCATTAAAAGTGGAACTCGAGATCATTGACTTGGACTGGAGTTAGACTTGAATTACAAATTTTATGACTTCGGACTTGACTTGTAAAAAAAATCAAAAACACTTGCAACTCGACTAGGACATGAACAGCAATAGCTTCCACTTGGACTTTAACTACCATCTTGTGACTCCTGAAGACTTGATGTCTCAAGGCCGGTATATACTTAACGCATCCACATGGGGTACAAGGGCCGCACAGCGGACAAAATTTATTCTAACTATGCATTGATACAGATGTGGTGCCGTGTATCCAAAGTGGTGAGTTTGGAAAAGAGGCTGGTTGCATTGGAGCCAGAATGATGATTTAAAGTCAGGCCAGAAAAGCAGCCTAGGATGTGCTCTGTATAAAATGTCGTATTTCAAATGATCAGTTTTACTAAAAAAGGGTCAAGTGTGTTTCAAAAATACATAACTTCAGCTCTCAGAATCACATGGCCCGATTGACTAATGGGAATGTATCTGATGTCACCACAACGTCAGGAAAAAAATATAAGAAGTGACGCGCATCTGTACCTACAAACCCTTTGGAGAATACGGTGGGTAGTGCAGTCTATAGTTCTGCATAGTTTATATATACAGTTTCATATATGGACTTCCTGTAAAAATTAGCATGAAGAATGACATTTTATTGAATAAATGAAGCCCTGAATTGACTACCTAGACTAATTAGAGGCTAAAATACTATATATGAACATAAGTAAGAGGCGCTCTCAAATCACAAAGTTGCCAGATACAATTAGATTATGTCTAACCCATGTTTTCTCATTTTCTGGTAAATCAGCATGTTTTAGAGATGAGGAATCATATGTAAATAAAGAATAAACAAGCTCAGATCATCATTCTTTCATACGGAAAGACAGATTAATTGCAAAGTGCTATTGAAATGTCTTGTTCGATGATTTTTTTTTACAGCCAATCAAATATTAGAAAAGTTACTTAATAGTGACGATTGTGACACTTTGTCCCAGTCAGATAGCTTTTCTTCTGAAGAAAAATTGGTTTTACAGGAGGGTTTGGATCCTTTTGAAGATATGCAAGTCCATAAAGCATTTGACTTAGATTTAGGCAAACATATAAATCTGTATTTTATAAATATTCTGTATGTTTTATGTTTCTTTTTCATACATTTGATTTTGACTGTGTTTGCAAGTTCCTAGTTTTTCAAGAAGATGTACATGAATGTTTACTGTAAGGAGGACACTGCAGGGAGCATTTATGAGGAGAGAAAACTAGATATATTGTCAACAACAACAACAACATTTATTTATATAGCACATTTTCATACAAAAAGTAGCTCAAAGTGCTTTACATAATGAAGAAAAGAAGAATAAAAGACAAATAAGAAATTAAAATAAGACAACCTTAGTTAACATAAAAAGGAGTAAGGTCCGATGGCCAGGGTGGACAGAAAAAACAAAAAAAAACTCCAGAAGGCTGGAGAAAAAAATAAAATCTGTAGGGGTTCCAGGCCACGAGACCGCCCAGTCCCCTTTGGGCATTCTACCTAACATAAATGAAATAGTCCTCTTTGTAGTTAGGGTTCTCACGGAGTCACTTGATGCTGATGGTTATACAGACTTCTGGCTTTTAATCCATCCATCATTGTTGGAACATCATGGTGCTTTGGGTAGATGGTGGTGGCACAAGCCACCACCAATAGGACACCGGAAAAGGAAACAGAAGAGAGAGTAGGGTTAGTACAAATTTTGAATGAATAGTTATTATAATGAATTGGATATACAGAGTGTCAGGATTAAATTACAGTGAAGTTATGAGAAGGACATGTTAAAGTAATGTGTTTTCAGTAGTTTTTTAAAGTGCTCCACTGTATTAGCCTGGCGAATTCCTACTGGCAGGCTATTCCAGATTTTAGGTGCATAACAGCAGAAGGCCGCCTCACCACTTCTTTTAAGTTTTGCTCTTGGAATTCTAAGGAGACACTCAGTTGAGGATCTGAGGTTGCGATTTGGAATATAAGGTGTCAGACATTCCGATATATAAGACGGGGTGAGATTATTTAAAGCTTTATAAACCATAAGCAGAATTTTAAAGTCAATTCTGAATGACACAGGTAACCAGTGTAGTGACATCAAAACTGGAGAAATGTGTTCGGATTTTCTTTTCCTGGTAAGGATTCTAGCAGCTGCATTCTGCACTAACTGCAAACGATTGATGTCTTTTTTGGGTAGTCCTGAGAGGAGTGCATTACAGTAATCTAGTCGACTAAAGACAAACGCATGAACTAATTTCTCTGCATCTTTCGATGATATAAGAGGTCTAACTTTTGCTATGTTCCTTAGGTGAAAAAATGTTGTCCTAGTGATTTTATTAATATGCGATTTAAAATTCAGATTACAATCAACGGTTACCCCTAAGCTTTTTACCTCCGATTTGACTTTTAATCCTAATGCATCCAGTTTATTTCTAATAGCCTCACTGTATCCATTATTGCCAATCACTAAGATTTCGGTTTTTTCTTTATTTAATTTGAGAAAGTTACTATTCATCCATTCTGAGATACAGGTTAGACATTGTGTTAGCGAATCAAGAGATTTAGGGTCATCAGGTGCTATTGATACATACAGCTGTGTGTCATCAGCATAGCTGTGGTAGCTCACGTTATGTCCCGAGATAATCTGACCTAATGGAAGCATGTAGATTGAGAAGAGCAGCGGACCCAGGATAGAGCCTTGTGGAACACCATATAGAATATCATGTGTCTTTGAGTTATAATTACCACAACTAACAAAGAATTTTCTCCCTGCCAGGTAGGATTCAAACCAGTTTAAGACACTGCCAGAGAGGCCCACCCATTGACTAAGGCGATTCTTAAGAATATTATGATCAATAGTGTCAAATGCGGCACTCAAATCTAAGAGGATGAGAACAGATAAATGGCCTCTGTCTGCATTTACCCGCAAGTCATTTACTACTTTAACGAGTGCAGTTTCTGTGCTGTGATTTGTTCTAAAACCTGACTGAAATTTATCAAGAATAGCATGTTTATTGAGGTGCTCATTTAACTGCATAATGACTGCCTTCTCTAGAATTTTACTTAAGAAAGGCAGGTTAGAGATGGGTCTATAATTTTCAAGAGAAGAGGGGTCGAGATTATTTTTCTTAAGTAGGGGTTTAACTACCGCAGTCTTAAGACAGTCTGGGAAGACCCCCGTATCTAATGACGAATTTACTATGTCAAGAACATTATCAATAAGCACGCCCGATACTTCTTTGAAAAAATTTGTTGGTATTGTCTCCAGTCTCCTGTGTGAATAAACCTGTTGGGAGGAGTGGACTGCTATTGTAAGCAGTGTAGTGCATGAACTAGTTCAAAAGTGTACGTTCATTGAACAAGCTCATTTATCTAAGAATGGTGAACTTAACATAATGTAGTTGCAAGTGAAGAACCTGAACGTGAGCAAGTTCAGCTTTATGTGACATTCTGGATCTGGTTTAGGATCAGATTAAATGTTTCGTCTTACCCTGTAATGTAGGGATGGAGCTGAATCCGAATACGATATTCAGATAAGCACAAATGGTGGATTTTTACAAATATTTATTTTGTACGAATTTTTTCCCATTTATTTGTATTCAGAAAAAATAACGTAAAATCAAATAGGCACTGTCTGTGTCTGCCTGCTTTTGCTTAAGATGCACCCCTGTTGACACGGGCACATGGTGAAGCTCCGCTTTCGCTTTTAGGAAAACGTTGTACTTCATGAGGCCACTTTATATTCTTCCTCATTGGACATGCAATACGTGACACGAATGTTGACTGGCAGCGTAATAGGTTAGTTCACCTACACGCTGGTTCCACAGTCACAATTTGTGTCACACGGTTGGAAATAGAGCAGTAATTTATATGTATACTTGCATCTATTTAATTTCTTTTTTAACCGTGAGGATATTAGCATTATATATTAAACATTAAACACATTATATGTGTTTGTTGCTGGGTATAACTCAATAAAGTGTATTTAAATAAAAAAAGTCTTCATAATTATTTTATTTTATTCAAGAACACTGTAATAGCCTAATATAAGACATGCAAAATTGAAAAAAGTAAACTCATGAGTCATTTATTCTCACTCCTTAATAAATAGAAAATGAACTGAACATGAACTAGTTCAAAATTGAAATGGTGAACTGTGAACGTGAATTTATTCATTTTAATCTGCATGAACTGAACTTTGAGCTAGTTCTTGTGAGGTGTGTACTTGCACAGCACTGATTGTAAGTGTGTGAATGCCTTGTCTACACTGTATCTGAACTGCTTTGTGGATGTGAAGTCATTCCAAATTGAATTGTGCAATAAATATTTTTTATATACACTGAAGCAGAGGAGAACTGTGCAGTGAATCCTTTACCAAGTACCTCTTCTGTTTTGTCAGCTAGAACAGGTGTTAAAGCGCCAGGCAAATCTCTGCATCCACCACCTGCCAGGATATTCTCAAAGAGAAACTCCAGCCTAGGAAGACCCACTAGGTCTGATACAGGAAAGAGAGGAGCAGCACAGAAGGCAGAAAGGTCTCATTCACCCCACACAGCAACTTCACATCCACAAGCTCATTCACAGAAAACTGAATTGGAACCTAGATGTGGCACCATTGCACAAAGAGATTTCTGTTGGCAAGGCCTCCAGGTGACCAGATTAGTTTAAATAAACAATGTAGCCCATTAGACTTTTTCAGGTTCTATTTCCTACTAACATAGTAAATATACTCTGCTGGAAAATAAAAATAAGCAAGCTAAAAAAATATTGCTACAGGAAAAAAGTATTTCTGGATAAATATTGCCATTGCAGAGTTTTATAAATATATCAGGCTAGCCATTTTTATGGGGCTACTTCAGCTTAGAACGATTGCTGATTACTGAAGAAAGAACATTTTTTCCACCACACATCATGCCCAGAGACACATTCAGAATGATTTCATGAAATGTTCACATAAGTGACCCCATTAAAGATATAGAAAATGACAGAAAACAGTGCACATGAGAATATGACAGCTTATTTTGTGTAAAGCTGCTTTTGAGCATCATTTAAAATGCTTGTCAGTCCTTCTACCGTCCAAGGAAAAATCTTGCTATTGATGAAAGAATGATTGTGACAAAATCTTGGACTGACATGACACAATATATAAAGCATAAACCAACAAAGTGGGGTTTCAAACTCTTTGTGATGGATGACTCCAACAATGTATACACAGAAGATTTTTCTGTGTTTACTGGAAAATCAAATTTTACCACAAAGTTTGGATCTTCTTATGATGTTACTATGTCATTTCTCAAGCCCTCAGTCATTGGACGTTTTACATCTGTGATGGACTGGCGCCCTGTTCAGGATTTGTTCCTGCCTTGCACCCAGTGCTGGTTGGGAATTGCCCCAGTACCCCCATGACCCTGTTCAGGACAAAGCAGGTTAGAGGATGACTGACTTTTCAAAGATTTATATGTCATGCACTTTGGAGCTTGAGCCACATACAGAAAAAATAGAAAAGGCTGTCCACACACATTTTCAATTGCTTGACAAAAATGTATTCCAGAGGATCAATTAGGTGGCGTAGAGAAGATCATCAAGTCTAGTGGATGGATAGAAGGGAAGTTTCTGTGTGTTTTACTGTGCATGATACTCATAAAGGGAACATTGCACAAAGTAGAATGAAGGGGCAGTGGGCTATGAAAGGCAACCGATGCCCAAAACCAATAAACACATGGTCGTGTTTTACTAACATGCTGGAATTCTATGAGGAGGCAACAAAAGGATACGATCAAAGTGGAGCATATGATATTATTTATCTTGACTTTCTGAAAGCATTTGATAAGGTGGTGCATGAGAGGTTGGGCATCAAATTAAAGTAGGAGTTAAGGGTGATGTTTTTAGATGGGTGCAGAATTGGCTCAGACACAGGAAGCAGAGGGTGATGGTGTGAGGAACCTCATCAGAAATGGCCGATGTTAAGAGTGATGTTCCACAGGGTTCAGTGCTAGGACTGCTGCTATT
The DNA here is from genome assembly GCF_900747795.2 of Erpetoichthys calabaricus. Classification (NCBI taxonomy): domain Eukaryota; kingdom Metazoa; phylum Chordata; class Cladistia; order Polypteriformes; family Polypteridae; genus Erpetoichthys; species Erpetoichthys calabaricus. Next base: position 106,973,530 of record NC_041400.2, on the reverse strand, counting down.
TTTAATATATATAAATGATTCAGATAGGAATATAAGTGACAAGCTAGTTAAGTTTGTAGATGATACCAGCAGACCCCCATGACCATGCTGTTAGGATATAGCGGGTTGGATAATCAATGGATGGATGGATAAATGATTCAGATAGGAATATAAGTGACAAGCTGGTTAAGTTTGCAGATGATACCAAGATAGGTGGATTAGCAGATAATCTGGAATCCGTTATATCATTACAGAAGGACTTGGATAGCATACAGGTGTGGCAGATGAAATTTAATGTCAGTAAATGTAAAGTATTACACATAGGAAGTAAAAATGTTAGGTTTTGAATGCAAAATGGGCGGTCGGAAAATCGAGAGTACACCTTATGAGATGGATTTAGAATTCATAGTGGATTCTACACTATCAACTTATCAACAGAGTTGAGAAGCCATTAAATAGGCTAACAGAATGTTAGGTTATATAGCACGATGTGTGGACTACAAGTCCAAGGAGGTTCTGCTCAAGCTTTATAATGCACTGGTAAGGCCTCATCTGGAGTACTGTGTGCAGTTTTGGTCTCCAGGCTACAAAAATGACATAGCAGCAGTAGAAAAGGTCCACAGAAGAGTGACTATTCCAGGGCTACAGGGGTTGAATTATGAGGAAAGATTAAAATAGCTGAGCCTATACAGTTTAAGCAAAAGAAGATTAAGAGGTGACATGATTGAAGTGCTTAAAATTATGAAGGGAATCAGTACAGTGGATCGAGACTGTTATTTTAAAATGAGTTCATCAAGAACATGGGGGCACAGTTGGAAACTTGCTAAGGGTAAATTTCGCACAAACATTAGGAAGTTTTTCTTTACACAAAGAATGACAGGTGCTTGGAATAAGCTACCAAGTAGTGTGGTGGACAGTAAGACTTTAGGGACTTTCAAAACTCGACTTGATGTTTTTTTGGAAGAAATAAGTGGATACGACTGCCGAGCTTTATTGGGCTGAATGGCCTGTTCTCGTCTAGAGTGTTCTAATGTTCTAATTGAATACAACAAGCGCACGGGAGGGTTTGATTTTTCTGATCAACTGATTCAATATTAAAACAGTTACCACAGGCTCAACAATAGTATCACACATTATTTTTGCATTTTACTGACATTGTTACCACAAACTGTTACATTTTACATAAGGAGATCTGCAGAGCAAAGGACAAATCTTTATGGAAGAATTAGCAGTTCAGTTATATTTATGCGGTGTGTCTATGCAGAATCCTTCTTAAGGATAAGGGCATGTAGCTGTGTTTGTCCCAAATTACCAAAGATATGCAGCTTTTAATTCTGCAGTTTGCTTCATAGGGGAGTTCTGGCAATAGTGTGATGTGTGTTCAAATAATTGCACAAACCAAAGATCTTCGTTTTAAAAGTTTTAGTAAAAATTCAAGGCAAAACAATTCACACAAAAATAGAGAAAAAAAAATTGATATTAAAGAAAAGTACTTGTTTAAGAAAGGTTCTCTTTAAGACTTAAATATCATTTCTCTAAGTTTGGTCATATAGTCGTTAAGCACAGTCAGAAAACTGTATGCCAATCTACTAATTGCAAACTTGTATAACAGTCCATGCTAGCAATGAGACTGTTTCCTAACTAACTTAATTAACACTCTGTTTTACAGATACAGCTACGAAAGTTCTATTTTGTTTTAACTTACAGGGGGTAAAAGGCTATACCATATTATGAGCAACTGACATTCTATAGAAAGTAAGCAAACACTTATATGAATTTAACATTAAACAATAACTTTCTAAGACTGGCTCTTACAGGACATGTCACATTAAATGATTTTATTCAGTGATTTTCAGTCACGGTGGTGCAGTGGTAGTGCTGCTGCCTCGCAGTTAGGAGACCTGGGTTCATATCCCGGGTCCTCCCTGCGTGGAGTTTGCATGTTCTCCCCGTGTGTACGTGGGTTTCCTCCCACAGTCCACAGACATGCAGGTTAGGTGTATTGGCGATCCTAAATTGTCTCTAGTATGTTGGTGTGTGTGCCCTACAGTGGTTTGTTTCCTGCCTTGCACCCTGTGTTGGATGGGATTGGTTCCAGCAGACCCCTGTGACCCTGTAGTTAGGATATAGCAGGTTGGATAATGGATGGATGGATTTTCAGTCATAACCTTTATTTACGTAATCATAGCCAGTGGGAGGTGGTCAGCAGCAGATACGACATGCTCAGCGGCTCACTCCAACTAGTCAACGACTCGCTCTGACAAAATCAAATAGGTCTGATTCTGTCTTTTGCTGTATAAGCAGGCTCTGTGTGCAAAAGAGCAGGAGGAATAGCGCATATAATGCAGAGACAAGGAGTAAGGAACACAGGTGTTTTGGACCTTGCAAACAGAAGAGAGGCTTATTTGCCTGATGTCTTGTGTTTTACATATCACAATAGAATGGTAAAAAGAAAAAGGCCAATATTGCTGGTATACTCTCCTTAGTTATTAACAAGCCATGCACAATGCCACCTCTGACAGGTGGCACATTTTTGTTTTTGGCTGTCACAAAAAAAAAGTTATCATAACTGTGCTGGAAGGTGGGTACTCGGCACTCAAGCAGACATGTGAAGAATGTATAAAATCTAAACAGACCACAACTGTGAAAAGGATTTAAACTCAAGATACGGGATCTGGGAGGCAGCAGAAAATACAGAACATACCAGTGTGCCACCACACTTGCCAATATTGTCCATTGTGTTTCTGAATTAATTATTTTTACTGCCCCCTCAGTATTTGACCACTTTAGTTTTGAGGTCATCTGCAGATTTTATACCTTTATTAAAAACATTAGAATTCATGCCATTATTGGAAAAAGTTATTCTCTTAGCAGAGATTTACTAATACTTTCAAAAAGGATAATTTTCTTCTCAAATGTAGTCTTTGTTTTTACCAATTATCATCTAAAAGTACACAGGAATACTCCACTCAAAATGATCCTGTGAGTCTGTATCCTTGTTTTTGTGTTTCTGATGCTGTATGCATATGAATTTCCCCTTGGGATTAATAAAGTTTATCTAATCTAATCTAATCTAATAATTATGTTACCTACCCCATGTAGTTTGCAGTGGTGACCAAGAAAAATGTTTTTTGTTTTGTTTTCATGCAGAATGGAGATAACAAAGTTTCTGATACAACAGACATCAATGGGGACCATTTCTTTGCAACAGTATATAGCGGGGTTACATAATAATAAGTGTTTGTTTTTGTCTGTGCTGAGTGCATTTTGTTTTCATCGTCCCATTTGCTATGCTATACGTGTGTATAAGTAAACATTGTCCCCGTAAGATAAAAGGGGAAGGATGATAAAGGGAGACCGCAACAAATTACCTGTTGTTTTCCACTAATTACATCCGGGACTGCCATTATTTAAATTAGAGAAGCGTAAAGAAAAAGGAGCGAGGACAGAAAGAGGGAGAGAGAGAAAGAGAACAAGGATCGTGAGAAGGAAGGAGCCATTATTTACAGTCATTTCCACCCATGCATCCCGTTTATAGTGCCATTCCATTACTTGCTTTTTTCAAGATCTAGATCAACATTTACAGCAACCTGTGCAGAGAAACCCCGGGGTTTGGATCCATACCAACCATTTCTGAGGACATATACTGTATGGTGAGGTTATTTATGTATTGTCGGGAGGAAGCAAGGTATCACATCAGCCAGTCGTTAATATCCACCGGACTTTTACAGCTTTGAGATTCACTTATCATATACATTTCATCTTCTGTTTATTATCAACCTGTGTTCGTGTTTATGTGCCGTGATAATTCGTTCATTGTTTAGGAGCAAGAGAGGGTTTTTGTAAATAGTATTATTGCTGAATATCTGTGCGCTCGTGTATATAATATATATATAAATATTCACGGGTGTCATTTGGATAGTGGTGGTTTGTGTGCACTTACATATTATTGAATATTCGTCTGTCCTCGTGTGTCTATATACTTATCACTTACAATATAATCCGCATTTGATTTTACATTTCTGTCTACTATTTGCTTGTTATCTCGTTGTGTTGTGGGAAAAAGGACAATCTGTAAGGAGTACGGCTTGTTATCGTCGTGATAGCCGAAGCAAAAGTCTTGGTAGTGCAGTGGCCAGTTTGGGAAATGGGGTCGGCTGCTACAAGTGAACAATTTTAAAAAGTCCATGTAAAAATCATATGTTACTTATGTCATATAATCCACAGGTCAAGTCATCCAGTCGTATACTCATAACATTCCAAAGACATGTATTTTTACTAAAATATTGTTAAATAAACCACTATGGAAAAACAATTAAAATAGAAAGTAACCAAGCATTTCAATCATAGACCTGCCTCCTCCCTCACATGATATCAACAAAAAGCGTATACTGAGAGACACATACAACTAAAGATTAAAAGTTAAAGAATAGTAAGTGAAAGCATTATCAGTTAGAGAATTCACATCTGACTTCTGCTTCAATACAAAGAAAGTTAATTCACCCATGCAGTTTCACAACCTGCTGATAACTAATCCCAAGGTACTCCAGTTGAGGATATGAATATATAAATATCATAATGATTTACAATTCAAATGCCTGTGGGAGGAGTGCTCCTTCAACTCCAAGGTATACAACCCGTCTCTCCCACAATGTTCACTATTTTCTGCTTCACTTCGTCAGGACACTTTGCTTTTCAATCAAATTCTGAACTGGCTAGTTTCATCACTCTTGTTGCATTTCCCACTTACTCCCATCTCTATCAACCAGACTATCCTGCTCACTCAAACGGTTGCATGAATGAACACACCACAATAAATTACACTTCTCAGAAAACATAGTCCACATTTTTTTATCGGTAACACTTTAGTTTAGGTACTTCAAAAATGCATCTCTTACGTATTTACTCTTATGTAACAAGACCTTAACAAACACGTCTTTGGGTCTCCATAACAATTCTAAATCATCAGTAGATGGGTTACTCATCTCTGTGCAGTGCGGCATATTGAGGTAATGGTGAAATGACTTGTTAATATGAAGGATTCACAGGTCGTATACTAAATATGTAATATCAAGAGAAATGTGTCTCAGTTAGGCCACCTCAGACAACTCCAAAGTAAAGTTGTGTTACTAGGTCACATCACAGAGATGAATAAATGCTTCACTGAGGCTTTGTAAGTGTTATATTAAGTGTATATTAAGGTCTTGGTAAATAAGAGTAAATGTGAAATAGATGCATTTTTGCATTACCTAAACTAAAGTGTAACCTTTTTATCTTCTTACCGCGGCTTATCAAGGCCCTTTCCCTGGAGCTCATTGATCATTGGGTTATGAAAGCTTCCGTCAGGTTATACCCATCAGACAGGATGGTTGAGTCACCAAAGTAACATTTTTTTTCTCTGTGTCCAATTTTATATTAACTCAGTGCATTTATTGAGTAAATGTAATGAATAATTACATGTTTATATCCACATAAAGACAGAATTTTTCATTTGCATCTATAAAAAATAGATCGTTTTCAGCTGCTGACTTTGTAGACTGTGTAATGTGCATGTATAAGAAAGTGCAGCACATACACAGTGTATTATAACTTCTGGTGGATAATTTGCCCTGTCAGGTTATGAAAAGGAAATTCTGTTGATAAAAAAAACCTTAAAGCATGCATTAGCATAGCTAGCAAGTGAATATAGTAAGCTATTTCATATTTTTCCTGCATTTTAAAGACATTAATCATGATTCAGTGACATATTCAACAAAGGTCTGTTCCATTAACTTTGGAAAAATAATTTGACGTTTGCTAGTAGATTCACAGAATAAATCCTAGGACTCATTTTTTTCATTTTTAGAATACAAAGCATGTCAAAATGTCCAGAGAGATAGGGCTTCGTTTTTATATAATAACTAAATGAGGTTCTTTTTTAAATTATCTATTTTTACCTAATAATGGCTGGGATCTTTACATGTAGAACATAGACAGAATGTATTATTAAATGTATTGATATATATATGGAGTCAGTGTAGGTCTGTGTCACCATGCATCTGCAAAGGTAAAATGGGTTAAATGTTACTCCTACGCTGAAAAGGAAAGAAGGTTAAAGACTCAACATTTCAGCTGAGGTGTTCAACTGAAAAGGAAAAGGCAGGTAACTTATATAGGAAGAAAGAAACCCGAGCAGAAGAAAGGAGAAAAGTTGAGAGTAGGTATAAAAAAGCTGCCATTTGTGAAGATGAAAGGAAAAAATAAAAAGTTAGTCGGTTATTAAGACCCGGAGAAACACATGATCCCAGGCTTTTCTTAGTGTCTTTGAAGCCTTGTGAAAGAACACAGAGAGATCAGCGTGGCTATGACCAAGGGATGTGAATAGTTTTGCAATAGGCTTTGTAAGTTCCTTGATTTTAACAGCTTGAATGTGCATGCTCTGAAACAGTCTACTAGCCGTCCCCCTGTTTCACCCATGTACTGTAGATGGCTGAACACTTCCTACAAGAAATGCAGTAAGATAGATTTTTAGACTAACAAGAGGGCCATTGTTTAATATTGAGTTTACCAGAGGCACCATATACAAGAGTATCACTGAAAAATTAGCAAGTGACATACTGCTTAAAGTGCCTGGTAAGGAATGTGACTCTCCTTCTTTGAAGTGAGTGGTGAATGAATGGTTTACATAGATTAGGTGGTCAATGGGTAGAGAAAAGGCTCATGTGGAATTACCAGTTGCAAAACTGTTTTTTTGTTTGATGAACTGTGGGAGAGTCAGAGTTTCATGGTAGAATGGTTGGACAAAAAGGATTTTTTTTATTCTTTATTTCACCTTGTATTTCTTGTATTAGGAATTTGTTAGTTTTCGCATACCATTTGGGGTCAGAGTGCATGGTCAGCATTGTGCAGCACCCGTGGAGCAAGTGCAGGTTAAGGGCACAGCAGGATAGGATCTATTATGGCAGTAACAGGGATTTAAACTGGTAACCTCCCGGATACCAGCACAGATCTTTAGCCTCTGAGTCACCACTCCATTATTATTAGGTTTATTATTAGGTTTATTACTATTAGGTTTCCTCTTAGAGTGGATGTTACAAGGTCTGCCGACAATATGAGACAAGATTCTTTTATCAATAAAGAAACTTCTCATTCTGGGTACTTCATTACAGAAATCATTGCATCACTGCAGAGGTGGTGGAGTCTAAGGTTCTGCAAAAAAAGGTACAGAGTTTTAGTATGTTGCAATGGTCGTGATTTGTTCCCTTGTTTGTCAGCACTTTTTGTTTTCTTTTGTCAAGCACAGGAGACTGATTGTCTGACTGATGGTATGAAAAGAAAAGAGACTTACAGCAGGATGGATGTAGAAGAAGACAAACTGCATCCTGGGAAGAAGCTTGCCTGTGTAATGCCTACTGGTAGGGCAAATTATTTTCAACTCTTTATTATTTGGAAGGACACCAACACACTTCCTAGAGTTCTCTGTTATTCCAGTCAAATGTGTTTCAAATAAATCTGCTTATCTGTGGACTTACTGGACTTTTTCCTATTCAAATTCCATTATAATGCGTATTTGTGCTGTACCTATATGGTCTTTTCGTATGTATTAAGTATTGGGGAGGGCATTGCTCAATTTTTGTTGAGCAAAACATAAATAACTGTATGTTATTTAATACAGTTGTTATTTAATTTATGTTATTTAATTTTCATTTTTTATACTCAATTATATTGTATCAATTCATTTTGTAATTACAGTGTGTGAAGTAGGCTGTACAATATGAGGTCAGCAGAGGAGTAGTGTTGGCCACCCATTCTCCTTATTATTTATTTATATTTATATTTATTTATATTTTCTCCTTATTAATTTACAAGTATGCCTGGGATAGAAGAAGCTGTGAAGAAGGCAACTGTGTGAGTCAGTTGGCTTGTAATAGACAAAAAGCTGATAGAGGGACTGATACCAAAAAATGGTAGAGTTTTGGTGGAAGTGTTGTCTATAAACTGGAGAGCTGGGTAAAAAACTAGTTGAACTATTAATTAATTCTTGTTGATGGCTTCTGGAGAAACAGACTACACCAGCCTAATTTTCAATTTGACCTATCAGTCAAAAGTCTTTACAGTTGTTTAATTTAATCAGTTGAAATGCAATGAATGACTTAAAATAGTGAAAAGGTAAGCAATAAACTGAAAACTAATAGGTTACAACCTACAGATGTTCTGTTCCAAAGTCACAACCCAATCAGAAGTTTCTTAGGGTCACTAGCTTGTGTGATAGGCACTTTACAGCACAACTGCTTCAAACACAGTTTAACAGTGGTTGACAAAAAGCAAGTCTTAGTTTCTACTGTGAAGAGGAGACTTTCTGCTGCAGGTTTGACAGGGCAAGTGGCATTAAAAAAGCCATTCCTTAAAGGACAAAACAGAACGTTGAAATACCAGCTGTGGACAAATGCAGACTGGAAGAAAGTATTATGGACCAATGAATCAAAATTTGAAATCTGCGGTTTATCACGCAGGGTGTTGGTACACCGTTGAGTTGGTAAAAGGATGGTTCCTCAGAGTGTGACACCAACGGTCATACATGGAGGAGGAAGTGTGATGGTCTGGAATTCTTTTGCATGAGTCAAAGTTAGTGACTTGCACAGAGTGACTGGCATTGTGAATCTAAAGGGTTACCACAGTTTGGCTGTTATATCAGAAAAACGTGGCTATTTTGATGAATCAAAAATTTGAATAAAATTCAATCACTTAATGATTCCTTGACTTATTATTTTATTAGCCATTGTTTATTTGTGCTATGCCTTGATTTCATGAAATATTATGAAATTAAACTGCATGTATTTCCATAAATACTGAGGTGTTCTAAAACCTTTGACCGGTATACAGTAATCCCTCCTCCATCGCGGGGGTTGCGTTCCAGAGCCACCCACGAAATAGGAAAATCCGCGAAGTAGAAACCATATGTTTATATGGTTATTTTTAGAATGTCATGCTTGGGTCACAGATTTGCGCAGAAACACAGGAGGTTGTAGAGAGACAGGAACGTTATTCAAACACTGCAAACAAACATTTGTCTCTTTTTCAAAAGTTTAAACTGTGCTCCATGACAAGACAGAGATGACAGTTCTGTCTCACAATTAAAAGAATGCAAACATATCTTCCTTTTCAAAGGAGTGCAAAGCAAGCAGTCAAAAAAAAAATCAATAGGGCTTTTTGGCTTTTAAGTATGCGAAGCACCGCCGGTACAAAGCTGTTGAAGGCGGCAGCTCACACCCCCTCTGTCAGGAGCAGGAAGAGACAGAGAGAGAGCCACAGAAAAACAAAGTCAAAAATCAATACGTGCCCTTTGAGCTTTTAAGTATGCGAAGCACTGTGCAGCATGTCCTTCAGGAAGCAGCTGCACACAATTCCCCTGCTCACACCCCCCTACGTCAGCGCAAGAGAGAGAGAGAGAAAGTAAGTTGGGTAGCTTCTCAGCCATCTGCCAATAGCGTCCCTTGTATGAAATCAACTGGGCAAACCAACTGAGGAAGCATGTACCAGAAATTAAAAGACCCATTGTCCGCAGAAACCCGCGAAGCAGCGAAAAATCCGCGATATATATTTAAATATGCTTACATATGAAATCCGCGATGGAGTGAAGCCGCGAAAGGCGAAGCGCGATATAGCGAGGGATCACTGTAGTATATATGTATATGTAATTCACTCCAGACATCATAAAGGTTTGGGGCAGCCACCCATATATTATATCCTGACTGCAAAAGTTTAAATAATTGAACAGAAATAATCACAAGACTGAATCCAAAACAGAACTGTCAGACTGGAGGTAAGATGGTGGCTTTAAAGGCCCATAGAGGAAGTGATGTCATCCAAGGTGCCATAACTGGAAGTGATGTCATCAAAGGCGCTGGAACCTGCTGGGATTTCCTGGGAATGGTCTGCAAGGAACTGAGAAAGACAATCAGTACATCCTGCCACCCCCTGGTCTGATGTGGTATTACAATTATTCAAGCCCTTTAGCTGCCTCCAACTCGCACGTGTATGACAATATATATAGAGTATATATTATGAACAGGGGGGCTGAACGCACCCCTAGAAGACACGGACGCTCCTAAAAAAAAACTCCTCTTAAAAATGCTGATAGACTATCTTCAAATTGCTCCCTTACTTGCTGGGCTTACTTGCGGCTGCTCTGTCGCGTGGTATGTTTCTCACGTGGCGGTACGCATACTTAAAAGCCTGAACAGCACCTGTCCTTTTGGCTGATTGCTTTGTTTCTCTCTCTGCCAGACATTCTCTGCTCCTGTTGTGGGTCCCGCTCCCATTGTGCTCCCCTATGATGTTTGTCTATCCTTTTAAACGAGAACTAACTGCATATTGAGCTCATTTTACTTCTGAAAGAGACGTGTTTGTTTGAAGGGTTTGAATAAAGTTCCTTTCTCTATAATCTCCAGTGTTTCTGTGCCAAGCATGACAATATATACAGGTATAGCTGTAGGTTGTGGCCCAGATTTTAAACAGCAAGAGAATTCAGAGCTGCACACTGTCCTGAACTATTTAAAGGAAGGAAATAGGAACTACTGCTAACTTATAACATGTTTCTTAACTCACTAGACACTAGCATGCAATCAAATTGCCCATTTGTATGAGCTCTTCTGTGTTACTGGGGAAGATAGCCTTTTTGGGGTTCATCTATTCCAATCTACGGTGGACAAGACAAGTAAGACCAGGAGCAGCTGGTGCCATTAGAGATAGCTATAGACATACTGCTTTAGACCTTCTGGCTCCCACGATCCAGAAATGATTTCCATTCTTTCCTTAGAAACAGTTGCTTAGTGCAGTGTAAAAGCCCAATCTGGCCACAAATATAGTTGATATTTTGGATAAAATCAGGATGTAGGACACCCTTAGGCAAGATGTGTGAAATGGACTGGGAGATAAGAGAATTACAAAAAGAGCAAGCAGAATTCCAAGTCTAGGAAGAGGCAGAAGTCCAAAATATTGAAAGAATCAGCCAAAACTCAATTGCCAAAACCAAATTGTAGTTAAAAAATAAGTGTTACAAAAAGTTCTAATTCTGACTCAAAATCTTTACCTCTTGCTATCACTAAAACAAACATTTTGTGCAGCGCTTCGACACCTGTATTACCATGCTGCCATCTTACATAAAACATCTGCATGACAGTCACATGGCTGGCATTGGATGCCATTGTTGCCACAGCCATGAAAAATGAGCGCACAATAGATACCTCTTCAAAATATTACAGCAATGAAAGTACCGTTATAACAATAATAATAATAATTAGGTCCATTCAAATGAATGAAAATAAAACACAAAAACCCAGATGCATAACAGTTAAACTTTGATTTGAGAGGAGAGACACTGGCAAGGGCATAAATTCTTAAAGTAAAAGGGGTGAGAGGAAAGTAAGGGTAATGGGCATTTGTACTTAGTGGTAAGTGGAGCAGCACAATATGTGGTGGTTAGGGATAACCACTTATGTAGGTAGGCCTATTGGGTCATTTGATGTTTACTATTTTTCTGTATTATTATCCCATCTTTTTAATAAACCACTTCTTGTTTTATCATTTGATCTCCTTCTTCATTTTTTGTGTGGGGTACCACAATAGCTCCCCTACTGTTTGCAATATATTTTGGATAAGGAGACCCAAGACAGTGAATGAGGTCATCCTGGACAATGTCTATATAGTACATCGAAAATATTGTGCTTTCACTTTAAAAACAGAATATATTGTAACCATTAATTATCTTTTGTGTTAGTATTGTGCAATTGACAGTAAATGTTCTTGTGTGCCACCCTTTTGGTTTATATGCTTGTAATCCTACTGTAGTAGCCATCACCAAAGCTTAATAAAAGCTGTAAACCACAAGAACAATGAGGCTAAATGCACATTAAGTATAATAAAGTTGTTCATTTCATCTATAGAAATCAACTACTGCATCCTATGAGGTCATTATTACTTTTGTTTTTGTACATTTCCTTTATAAAATTGTTGACTGTTTGAATTCTAAAACCTCTTTGCTCAGAGACAATGTATATAGTCTAGAAATGACATCCCTGCACTCATAACTCTGAAATGAAATGTTTTATAGGAAATTAACAACACTGTGCAATATACAGTATATGTGTAAGCATCCATTGCTATTTACTAAAAAAAATGAGAACTTTTTGAAAATAACATCCTTCCCCCAATTTATTTTTTTGAAACAAGGCCATGTGTAAACACTTTAAAGATAATGGGGGGGAAAAGATGAAAGGCTTCAGGAAAGCCTAATAATTATAGACACATTATTAGCCTGTGATTTTTTTTTCTAAATGAGGAAGGACAGTGACAAAATTAAAAAGAAGATACTTCTGGTATGTATACATACACACAAACATTAAACATATATATATTTTTAAGACAGTGAGAGAAGAGTGCTGTGGGAGAAGAAATGTATTCTCAGACTAGTTTTATGATTATGTACAGTTCTGCTTGTAGAAGCAAAGGGATACTTCATGCTGAAAGAATCTTGGCTCACACAGAGATGCAATCTTCTGGCAAGAAACATTGAGCAATGAAGGACGCTGCAGGTTGTCTCCACACTGTGAGGCTACACAGATAATCTGCTAAGGATTAAGTGAGGTTATTATTGTAGTGCTGCCAACATATATGTTACTGAAAATAAGCTGTTTAAGTGGGCGGCATAAGTTATTAATTCTGCTTGAGATTCGTTTTTAATGTGCCCACAATTTCCTGGGGTGGCACAGTGATGCAGTGGTTAGAACTGCTACTTCATGGCTCTGGCATCCTGGGGTTGAATCTAGCACCAGGTCACTGTCTCTGCGAACTGAACATCTTTTTTCCATATTTATGTGTATTTTTCTCTGTGTATTTCAGTTTTTCTCCCACATTCCTTAAGTGTGATTAGAGTTCTGGGCCCACTTATTACTTTCAGTCTACATACTTCAGTTAGGCCAGATTATATTGAAACACGTGGTAAAATACCACAGTTTTGCAGATGACATGCAGCTTTCCTGTTCTATAGCACCTAATGACCCTGACGCTCTGGCCTCTGATCAAATGTCTTACTTGTATTTCTAAATTGATGAGCAGTAATTTTCTTAAACGAAATAAGGGAAAAACTGAAATTAGAGTGTGGAAGAAATTAAATTTAATTAAAGTCAGAACCTCTTACTATTAGGAACCAGGCAGGAGAAGAACTGTTCAATGCATCTTTAATGTCACTTCATGAAGAGGGAGCCTTCCTCATAAGCAGTCTATTACAACATGGTCAGAATGGTCAACATATTAAGGGTAGAGGTCTGTTTTCTAAGTAAATGAATTTACATAACAGTGTCACATTTACTCTGGTTGGTTCATCAGCTTATACCCAAATGACATATTAAATAAAAGTCAATCTTATTATTTCTCTGGTTCTTCTTATACCTTTGAGTTGAGCCACCACCCTTGAAATTTCTGTGAATATAACAACTGTCCATTCTGTTTGTTTTACAGGACATCTGCTGACTTCTTAGTCTTCTCTTAGTCATCTTTCAGTACATTTTGTATATTATATCAACCTTTCTTCTGGTACATTCTTTATTTGCTTGACCATCTCAGTATTTTTCCTAAACCATATCTTATATTTCAATGTACACACTGCAAACCAAAATACTTACTGTTACATCTAAATTATATTACATTACATCTAAATTATTCTCTGACAATAGTCATTTGTAAAAATTGATATAATGAAAGTATTAGAAAAAAACTTGATCCTTAGCAATAAAAGTAGAGGCAGAAATAAAGAGTTTTGGTGTAATCATACGTAGACGCTGATCTAAACTTTAAATTCCATATTAGCCATAGTAGTACAACTGCATTTTTCCATTTAAGGAACATTGCAAAAGTTAGACCTAATATAACATTGCAAGATGCTGAGAAATAACAATAATGAATTCATGCTTTTGTTTTAAGTTGAATAGATTATTGTAACACACTCCTAACTGAACTATCTAAGGAAGACATCAATAGGATACAGTTAGTTCAGAATGCAGCAGAAAGAATTTTAACCAGAAAAAGAAAATCTGAGCACATCTCACCAGTCTTAGCTTGTTACATTGGTTACTTGTGTCATTTAATTTTTTGTAATGGTTTTAAATAAACTTAAACTAAAGGAGAGAGTGTTGGGACACCCATGGGCAAACCCCATATAATTGAAATGGCTTGGATCAAAAAGAATGTGCATGAAAATGGAAAAATCGAGTCTTCTCAGACCGCGGTCCTATTCTGACTGCCCAAGATGGTGGTTCTTCTGGTCATATGGCTGCTAGGCAGGAAGAGGCATGCCCAGGTGGGTGGACACTGGAAGTGACATCATTGGAGGGGAGTGGTCTGCAAAGGAACGAAAAGAGAGAGTGTTATCACACAATGCCGCACCCTGGATTGGTGCAGAATTACCATCACCTGAGCCCTTAAACTGTCTCCCATGCACACAAGTGTGACTGTAATCCACTCTTAGCCCAGATCAGTCAGATCGGGCAATCTGAGTCGTGAGGTCATGGATACTAGAAAGAGCATCAGCGCTGATGTAAGACTTTGAACAGGTAAGGCTGTCCCTGTGTTAGAATATTGCAGGTTGGACAATGACTGACTGACTGACTAAATATTAAGCCACAGGTTAGAGTGATCACACCATTGTACAAACTCATTGACAACAGGTCCATTGATGTCTTTCTTATCTGTAAAAGACTCACAATGACAGAGTTATCTGCAAATTTCAGGATATGTCTATCCTCATGTAAACTCCTGCAGTCATTTGTATACAGGATAAACAAAAGAGGAGTTAAGCAACAACCTTGCATGTTTTTTTGATCCTTCCAAGTGCTCATACAATAAATTCAAAAGTGTTGCTGTGGCGTCCTCCACACACTTCTTTGCTCTGTGTACAAATTGGTGAGGGTCCGGAAAAGCCTCAGTTTTGTTAGTAGTTGTTCATTAATTAACCTCTCAAAGGATTTCATGATATGATAAGTTAATGCCATTGGTCTAAAGTCACTTAATGCTTTGGGAAGTGCAGTGTTTGCCAATGGAATAACAGTTACCTGTTTCCATAGGTTGGGAACTTTCTGTAAATCCAAGAACATTTCAAATACAGAGTGGAATATTGGAGAGAGCTACTCTGTGCAGTAATGTAGCAGATGGCCACTTATTCTGTCTAGACCCAAGCTTTTTTGGATTTTTGTTTGTTTAAGGACCTTTCTGACATCATTCTGGTCAAAGAAGGGCTGATGCCTGGCTCCAGTTCTCAATCTGTTCTTTTGCTCTCTTACTTCTGAAGCAAAATCCTGTGTTTCAATTTCTGAATAGAACTCATTCAAGTTTTGTGCCAGCTGATAGGCAGTTTTTAACCCTGCCTTCAACTCGATTATTGCTTTTTGTATGAATGCCAGCCATCGTTTTTAGGCCATTCCATAATGAACCCAGGTTATCAACCCATAGTTTGTTCTCTATCTTGTCCTTATACTTCAGCTTTGCCTGCTTTATTTCATTTTTCACCTTCTTCTGTAATTCCTTCTGTTCTGTTAATGTTCCACGTTGCCATCAATGCTAGCCAACTATTGTTGGACACTGAAATGTTACCTCTGACCCCGGTGAGTGGTGTGAGGCTAAGCTGGTGGTGTGAACATGCAGATCAGCAGTGCACAAGGCAGATAAGAGCAAGTCGAACTGCATGGCAGGAGCCAGGATGGTGTTGAAAGATAGCCAGCTGTGGAATAACCATTAGGAAGCAACAGTCATTGTTTTCCATGCCAAAACATTTTAGAGCCCCCCACCCCCAAACTCATTTGAATGACTATTGTATTTTGTAATAGCATGAAAAAGGAATTTAAGGATTGATTTTGCAAAACTGCATTCAAAACCAAACTCAGCAACTGTTAATTATATACATTTTAATAGTATATGTAAATTAAAGACTATTTTCTTTATCATATATTCTTTCAGAATTTTCTATCTTCAGGTGTCTATGTAGTAATAAGGGTGCTCTCATAAGTAACATTTGGGATGAACACCAAGCTTTAGATCTATTTGACCATGTACTGTAATGTGTGAATGCTTAAGGGGGTGCCAAAAATTAGAGCAGATACTTTTCATCATATCTTATTTATTGAATAAGATAACACTATTGTGAATGATGCCACATATCAGGAGGGTGTTTTTAGGATCAGGAGTGACAAACAGGGGAAACGTCTCAATTCCATGTTATTCTGTCTGGACTTGAAGATAGTGGACTCCCCTTTGTTGTGCAACTACACTGATGCTATTGCCTACGTAGCAATTAGACACAAATCAAAAAAATGGGTAATTAAACAGCCTACTAAATAAATTAGGGCATATAAGCACTCTGCAGATGGATAACCCCCCACACGCCCTCCCAGCCAATAGGCTTAAGTCAATTTGCATATCCTGGTATCACCCCTAATGTAAATAGTATGCCCAGCTGACAAGTATATAGCTTCTCATGGTCTGTGCAAAGAATTTGGACACAAGAAAAATCAGAAGGAGATGGTAAAAACATTTAAAAAAATAGCTTAGGTTAGATTGCAAAAGGGTATCCAACCTAATTGAAACTGAAATTCGTATCTGGCAGCAAAAGACCTTACAAATGTACAGTCTTTTTAGAGAATGTCTCTTTCTTGAGGAGATGGTAAGTTTATGATGTCTATTATTACTGCAGACTGCTGAAATTCTTTTAATAAATGCTTAGTCTTTATAAATATGTTTGTCTTTATTCTCTCCACTATTTTTAATCCCCAGGCTATTTAGGAGAATTCTTCAAAAATGTTTTCAGTACATATCAAAGGGGAGTATGGCTTCTTTTTTTTAATAACTAGGTTCTTCTTATTTATAAATTTGCTTTGTGTGGGTTATTCACCCTCCAGACAGGTGTTGTGTTGCCCATGCCCTGCCAAGCAAGGTTCAGTTCTTTCATACTGAAGCATAGCTATTGGTTGACAACAAATTCCACCCGCAGCTGTCTGTAGAATTCCAGTTTTGAAGGAGAATTTTGTTTTTCTTTGAAAACTGTTTTTCAGTTAACTGGGGCTCAGAGCACCAGAGGGAATCTGCAGGTAAGTTTTAAATAAAGTATTTCTTTAATGTAATGCTGTAAATCTGCATAAAAGATGGAATTTAAACTGAAAGGAAATCAAAATTATGCAATCCTTGAAGAATCTTGATTTGTTGAACGCTGGAGTTAAAGACTTGCATCCCACAAACGACAGAGATGTGAACCGTCCACATATCCCTCATTCTATTTTCTGAAACTACAAACTGTCACGTATGTGCGTCTGGGAACCATCTTCTTGGCTCTGACAAAGTAAGCAATACCACCCTGGGACAGGAGAGGACGCAGATGCTAACGCTATCTTCTCCTTTCTTCCCCGCAGCCAAGAAAAAACACCCAAGAGGGAAGACTGGTCTCCCCATTTCCACACAAGAAACTCCACCCATTCCTGTCCTGAGAATATAAGAATGACTCAGCATCTAATGTTGACCTGACAATCACGGAGGATAGAGCTCCTACGATTCACACAATCAGCAAGCCTTGAGCCAAAATATATTTTCTTTTACATTATCGGCTGTCTTTTTAGTTACTCAGTTTAAACAGGGCTACCAGGGTGGTACCCCAACCGTTTTTCTGTGTCTCTGCCTTGCCTACTCACCTAGCCACTTCTTACAAAAGATTACTAGCTGGAATATGCAAAAAGACTATCATATAAATGATTAAATATTTCTGTTGTATGTTTTCTAAGAAGGTAAGCATTTTTGTATGTACTACTTCATACCCTGGATATTTAATTGGCAATATTTTATTCAAAAGGCACACTTTGGAGTGAACATCAAAATTGTATTCAAAAAGAATCTCTTGGTGTCCTCTGTAAAACATCAGACTCAACGCACTTAAAAAGGTTTGGGGCAGCCACCCATATATTATCCCTGGCTGCAAAAGGTTTTGAAAGGAACAGAGATGTTCACAAGACTGAGTCCAAAGCAGAACTGAACTTGAGTTGCAAAGATGGTGGTTTTAAATAGACCAGAAGTGAAGTAGGGGAACTAGAAGTGATCATTTTCTGACGTCAATTGAGGTGGCGGAACCGGAAGTGACATCTGCTGAGACACTGTAACCGGAAGTGACATCAGTCGAGACCCCAGAACAAGAAGTGCCCGTCAGTCAAGAAAGCAGAACCAGAAGTGACGTCTTCAAGGTTGAGTCAGATAGGTTTTCCCGCAGCTGGTCTGTAGAGATAACAGAAGAAGATTTAGTGCACCCCGCCACCCCCTTGCCTGGCATGAAATTACCTTCACTTGGTCCATACAACGTTCTCCTAATCGCACGTGCGTGACACCACTAGTATTCCTTCTTTCAAGGTTTATTATAATTTACAGTGGTCAAAAATAAGGATCACCTTTCTGGCTCATCCATGGTAAGCAATACCACCCCAGAACAAGAAGAGGTGATGTTGCTAACAATATTGTCTCTTTCTATTCTCACAGCACAGAGAAGATGCCCAAATAGGGCAACTGAATCTGTTGCTTCCATTCAGAGGACTATAAGTTCGACATACTCCTGGAAGGTTATGAAAGCTCAGGCCAGAATGGAGCTCTACACCAGACTTGACACACATCTCATGACCACCAAGAGAAGGCATTGCTGTCCTGTATTTTTGTTTGTTTACACCACATTTATTTTTGTTGCAAATGGCTTATCATAGCCTCTGAGGCTAGGGATCTGCACTGGCAATCGGAAGGTTGCCGGTTTGAATCCCAAAAATGCTAATATGGACTCTGTTCTGTTGGGCCTTTGAGCAAGGCCCTTAACCTGCAATTGCTGAGTGTTTTGAGTAGTGAGAAAAGCGCTATATAAATGCAAAGAATTATTATTATTATTATTAATTAAACAGGGAGATCCAGTTGGCGCCCCAACATTTATTTTAGATCTCATGTCATACCTCACACGATCACACAGTACATTCCGGGATAATGCAAGATATTAAAAAAACAAAAAACAAATCACTATGTCAGTGAGTCAGGCTTGTTTAGAAAAGCAATGGAAAAAGTGTACCCCATCTTGCTCTGAATCTCCAGCTCCAGTTGATTTGCTTTTTTCATAGTAGTTGCTTCCTTCTGCACAGCAGATGTGTAATCAAGCAAGTTGCTATTTTTTTTAGCAGAGCTATCTAGCCAACGGGGACTTTCTTATTGGAATATGATTCATCATGGTTTCATCAGCAGCAATGTATATTATTTACAATGCTACATAAAGAATCCATTTCAGCATACATTTAAAAATAATGATTAAGTTATGTTTGTATCTTTCAAACTTCACAAGCTAATAACATTTTTCTGTACCTTCAAGAGTCCTATACAGGCCTTATGGAATGGTTTATGAATAAAATCAACACTGGAAAATTTCAATAAACAGAAATAAATAGAAATTTTACATTGGTACTAAACAACAACCTGTCTAGTTGAATTCAGTTGAAAAAGTGTATATTGCACAACTAATCTGTAATGTGAGCATGTGAAAAGATAAAAAGATATCCCATAGAGGACATGTTTCTGCCTTGCATCTATTGCTTTCATGATATGTTCAATCACCATGCAATCCTGACCCAGGAAAAAATAGGGCATTTAAAAATTAATAGATATGAGGAAAAAATAATCAGAATGCTAACCACTGAAGTGTTTGAGCCTACACAATATCCATTTAAAGTATACTGAGTAAAACAAGCATATGTGGAGTGTCACACATGCACACCTAGGGATCATGTGCATGGCTCTGCTGAGGTAAGGTGGTTCCACTCCAGGATGAGCGGAGACGCTATTGCTAATTGTATCTTCTCTTTCACCTGCAATTCTGAGAAGCCATTCCAGGAGAACACCTAATCCTGTCCAAGGTGCCCAGAGCAGACTTCACCCCTTCTAGTTTGATGGCAAAAACTGGATGGGCCCCAGAAGGTGGTGTCTTATTATAAGCCAGTGACCAAAGAGGACATAGCTCCAGTGTGATAGCATCTTAAACTCTGGATTGGAATTTTTATTTTTTAGGGCTGCTATAGCTGATATCTACACTGCACCCTTGTGTGCCCTTAGTATTTCAAGTTCAAAATTAAATAAGGTTACCCTGTTGGTGCCCCAGTTCTCATTTCTGGCAATTTGTGGTCTATCTACCCGATCACAGGAGATATAAATGAAATATGTCAGATTGTTATTATGCAAAAAATCAGTGACTGTTTGTTATTCTGAGAACTCCCCAATTTTAACTTAAACTCCAGCATGCTTGTTGGAATAGTTAGTATGTAGCGAGGCTCAAAAGGAACAAGCAAGCTGCAGAGATATGACACCTTGTATTTAGAAGCCCGATTAGTTACTTAAGCTGGTGGAGCTGTCCTTTAGTTTGAATGGCTAAGCTTAGTGGGAACATGCTGTGAGAGACGCAGCACTCAAGCAAAGATATACTGGTTGCATGAACATCGTGAGCTGAATTCATCAAGGAGAGCCAGAGCGAAAGCACCTTGCCACAGCTGGCAGGATTTTGTAAATGTGGCGTTTCACAGGGCTCCATTGGAATGCTGTGAAGAGACATTTGCTGTTAGAAGCCCCAGTAGTCACTTGAGCTGATTGAGTTTTCCTCTGGCTCCACTGGCTTAGATGGTTGCTTTCCTGCTATGCAGGGTGCAGATCCATTTTTGTGTTACAACTGACAATTGAACTCAGCTATTTCCTTAAGAATTCTCACACACTAATAATTTTGACAATTAGGAACGTATCAGTTTGATTTTTTTTTTTCTCGCTTTTTTACTGTTGTTCAGTTTTGTTTTATGTTTTTCATTTTTCCTTTGTACTTTACCCTCACTTATGTTCAGAGTCTACAGGGATAGGGCCTGTGAAAGGACACTAAGGTGCTGCAGTCATTAGGACTCCAGTTACCTGAGGGGACTGTAAAAGACTCTTGCCTGTTGCCACACTTTGTTGTGACATTAGATATGCTTCGTGATTTCAGCCCCTCTATTTCCGTAGGATCAAATCAGAGTGTTTCACTTTGTGCTTAGCTGTTTAGAGAGTTACTGTTATTATTAATAGTTTTTTTAATAGACTTTTTTGTATACATTTTCTGTGTTCTGTTTATTTCTGTCTTAATTTTGTACTGAGATTTTTAATCAATTATTGAAATTTAACTATCTTTAGTTTTATATTAATTATAATATTTGATAAATGTATTAAATTATTTTAAGTGTTTTTTGGTCATCAGTTTTGTTTTCTAATATTGGATAAAATTTATAACATTGAGAGCTTCTGTATGCATTTGTTAGTAAGCAGTCGTAGGAGAACTGGATTATAGCTCATTGCTCATTTTTGAGGCCTTTTTGAGTCTTAAAGTACTCTTTTTGTTATTTTGTTTTTGTTTAATTTTTTTATTGTTTTTGTTTAGTTGCTTTTCTGGGTTTAATCCTCACATGTTTGCTGACTTTTTTAATCGGTGTTGTTTAAGATCAAAGCTCACATAGTCTCAAGATACCTTAAATCTTTCATTGTCTCATTGTTTCAGATTTTAAATTGTGGCATATTTTTTCTTTTTTTGGAGTACTTACACAAAAGTCAGACATAAAGACCAGCAGCATTCAGAATTGAGGTCAGGGAACAGGCGTGTGCCAGGATAATTTGAAGTAATAAGAAAACATGATTGCCAAATTCAAAAAATGTTAGGCAAAAATCAACATCGAGAAATTCAGCCAGGAGTAATAAACCAGTCTATCTTTCCCCTTTCTAGACTGCTAAACAAAAGTTAAATAGTTTTTATCCAAAGTTTGGATGATACGAATGGTGTATCATCATCATAAAACCCCTTACACCCTGGGGGCATTTTTCAGCAATCTCCACCCTGGGAATTATTCAAAAAATAAAGGAGGAACCCTAAAACCTGACAGAAAACTTCTCAAATGTGATAGAATATATGTTTGTGTCAAATTTAAACATTCCTTTACTTAGAATTTGCTGCTAAACTAAGAAAAAAAAAAAAACAGGCACTCACAGTAATATTTTCTCATTTTTGTTTTCTGATGCAGTATATCTAATGTACAATTAATGCCAGGGCAGTTTTTCACAGCTGAGGTGTTCCTAGACGTGTCAGCTGTACCTGTGTAAGGTTTCATATTGATAACACAGTGAAATAAAAAGTTACAGCATTTGGCACCATGGGTGTCCCTCCCTTATCCAAAACCTCTACAAACAGGGATTCAAATTCAGAACAATTCTATTGCACATAAAAATAGTGAATCATATAAAAACTCTGAACCCCATCCCCTAATGCACTCTTAAACCCAAGTACCCCCCTACCCCACCTACACATTTGCATGAAACTATTTACTGTACATTGTTTGCTCCTCCTTCAAACAGTGTATGTTTTCATTCTGCACGCCCTCAGCTATATCTTATTATGCCCATATATGAATACAGAGATGTCACAGTCACTACCATCCAGTGGTATAAAGTTTGTAAGTGTGTTACCTATTGGGTCAGAGCTAATAACACAGAAATGTGAGGTGGTACTTGCCAAAGGTAGTCTCATGACTCTAATCTAAGCTTATTTGGAGGATATCTCATAACTGATGCATCGTACAATAACATGCTTGGACTTGTTTTGATCAGGAGAATCTACTGTAAGTACGGATGTGTCACTTGTAGATATTTGCTGTTGTTTTGTGAAGTAATTTGTGAGAGCACACGAATAATCAGAAGACCGGTGTAATGCTATTTCCGGTTTTTAGCCTGTAGCACACATTTGCTTGGTTGGTGGGAGGGTTCATCGCATTGGTTGAAATCTATTTGTTGGAACTTTTTGATTGATACATAACACTTGGATTTACCTGATACATAATAATTACTATGATTTTTTCAAATATTTTTAATGACAATTTATGAAACACCACACGTATGATTTCATACCAGATTTGATTACTAGGAGTGTGAAGCTGACACCTGTCGCTTGAAAATAAAGTATTGTTTGTGTCAGAGTGTGGCATACTTCACCTGTATGATATAGCAAAAGATTTTTAGCTCTGCCCAGTACTAGGCTGCTCAGGGTGTAAGAGGGTCTAAAAACATTAATCCCACAATATGGTTCCCAAACATTTTGTGTCTCACATGTCCAGCAAAGATGCTGTTACTATAAACAACACATTTGTGCCAGGAAAAAGTACAATAAGAATAGCACTGTAAATAAATTAACAAACAAGACAATATTAATAATAAGAAGAAATTTCTTGTAAAATTAATAAAATAATCATAATAATTAGGCATGTGCCAAAAGCAAAATTCATAACAGGTCTACATTGGACTTGTAATGGTACCAGAGTATGGCAACATGTTGAAAGTTAGTCAGACATGTACATATCGCATTTAACCTGAACCTGATATTACCCAGGTCAATGGTTTCACCATTGTGTAAGTTGCTTAGCTTTTGATCTTCATTAAATGATGAGGTCGCTTTTCATCTCCTTTCATCAAGAGAAGACCACAGTATCTGCAAAACAATCATGTGTTTGGGGTTTTTATGTGCATATTTGTCCTGGTCTCATTCAGGCCTTAATGCTTAAATAATGGTATTTGGTTGCTGCTAGAAAGAGAATATTGTACATACACTGACTCAGAAAAATCAGGAAAAAGCAAAGAAAAGGAATAACAAGAACTGGGGTCCATTCTCTTCTTGTTTGAGAATGCCAATTGACCAATTTACAATTCCCAGTTAATCTAACACAGAAATCTTTAGGAAGTGTAAGGCATCCAGTATGATGGTACCAGAGTTTTTTTGCAATCATCACCTCAGACACAATTGATGAAGGCGTGGACCTTGGCGGTCTGATCCTCGGCTACAGAAACTGGCTCTTGGGACGTGGAATGTCACCTCTCTGAAGGGGAAGGAGCCTGAGCTAGTGTGTGAGGTCGAGAGGTTCCGGCTAGACATAGTCAGGCTCACCTTGACGCACAGCTTGGACTCTGGAACCAATCTCCTTGAGAGGGGCTGGACTCTGTACCACTCTGGAGTTGCCCCCGGTGAGAGGCACCGAGCAGGTGTGGGCATACTTATTGCCCCCCGACTTAGAGCCTGTTCATTGGGGTTTACCCCGGTGGACGAAAGGGTAGCCTCCCTCCGCCTTCGGGTGGGGGGACGGGTCCTAACTGTTGTTTGTGCGTATGTGCCAAACAGCAGTTTGGAGTACCCACCCTTTTTGGAGTCCCTGGAGGAAGTGCTAGAGGGCATACCTTCTGGAGACTCCCTCGTTCTGCTGGGAGACTTCAGTGCTCACGTGGGCAATGACAGTGAGACCTGGAAGGGCGTGATTGGGAGGAATGGCCCCCCCGATCTGAACCCGAGCAGTGTTTTGTTATTGGACTTCTGTGCTCGTCACGGATTGTCCATAACGAACACCATGTTCAAGCATAGGAGTGTTCATACAGTATGTGCACTTGGCACCAGGACACCCTAGGCCTCAGTTCGATGATCGACTTTGTGGTCGTGTCGTCGGACCTGCAGCCACATGTCTTGGACACTCGGGTGAAGAGAGGGGCGGAGCTATCAACTGATCACCACCTGGTGGTGAGTGGGCTTCAATGGTAGGGGAGGATGCCGGTTAGGCCTGGTAGGCCCAAACGTGTTGTGAGGGTCTGCTGGGAACGTCTGGCAGAGTCCCCTGTCAGAAGTAGCTTCAACTCTCACCTCTGGCAGAACTTCGACCACATCCCGGGGGAGGTAGGGGACATTGAGTCCGAATGGGCTATGTTCCGTGCCTCTATTGTTAAAGTGGCTGACCAGAAGTGGCTGACCCCCTCTTTAAGAAGGGGGTCCGGAGGGTGTGTTCCAACTACAGAGGGATCACACTCCTCAGCCTCCCTGGAAAAGTCTATTCGGGGGTCCTGGAGAGGAGGGTCTGTCGGATAGTTTGAACTTTGGATTCAGGAGGAACAGTGTGGTTTTCATCCTGGTCGTGGAACAGTGGACCAGCTCTACACCCTTAGCAGGGTCTTGGAGGGTGCATGGGAGTTTGCCCAACCAGTCTACATAGTTATTTTATTTGCATTTATATAGCGCTTTTCTCACTACTCAAAGCGCTCAGCAATTGCAGGTTAAGGGCCTTGCTGAAGGGCCCAACAGAGCAGAGTCCCTTTTGGCATTTACGGGATTCGAACCGGCAACCTTCTGATTGCCAGTGCATATCCCTAGCCTCAGAGCCGCCACTTGGAAAAGGCGTTCGACCATGTCCCTCAGGGAATCCTGTGGGGGGTACTCCGAGAGTATGGGGTACCGGACCCTCCTGATAAGGGCTGTTCAGTCCCTGTACGATTGGTGTCAGAGCTTGGTCCACATTGCCGGCAGTAAGTCGAACCCATTTCCAGTGAGAGTTGGACTCCGCCATGGCTGCTATGGACAGAATTTCTAGGTGCAGCCAGGGCATTGAGGGGGTCCAGTTTGCTGGACTCAGGATTGGGTCACTGCTTTTTGCAGATAATGTTGTCCTGTTTGCTTCATCAGGCCGTGATCTTCAGCTCTTACTAGATCGGTTCGCATCTGAGTGTGAAGCGGCTGGGATGGGAATCAGCACCTCCAAATCTGAGACCATGGTCCTCAGCCGAAAAAGGGTGGAGAGCCCTCTCAGGGTTGGGAGCGAGATCCTGCCCCAAGTGGAGGAGTTCAAGTATCTCGGGATCTTGTTCACGAGTGAGGGAAGAATAGAGCCAGTGAGTCCACAGTGATGCGGGCTCTGCATCGGTCTGTCGTGGTGAAAAAGGAGCTGAGCCGCAAGGCAAAGCTCTCAATTTACCAGTCGATCTACGTTCCTACCCTCACCTATGGTCATGAGCTATGGGTAGTGACTAAAAGAACGAGATTGCGAATACAAGCAGCTGAAATGAGTTTCCTTCGTAGGGTGTCTGGGCTTTCCCTTAAAGATAGGGTGAGAAGCTCAGTCATCCGGGAGGGGCTCAGAGTAGAGCCGCTGCTCCTCCGCATCGAGAGGAGTCAGATGAGGTGGCTTGGGCATCTGATCAGGATGCCTCCAGGACACCTCCCTGGTGAGGTGTTCCGGTAAACGTCTAACCAGGAGGAGGCCCCGGGGAAGACCCAGGACACGCTGGAGGGACTATGTCTCTCGGCTGGTCTGGGAGTGCCTTGGGATTCTCTCGGAAGAGCTAGAAGAAGTGGCCGGGGAGAGAGAAGTCTGGGTATCTCTGCTAAAGCTGCTGCCCCTGCAACCCGATCTCAGAATAAGCGGAAGAGGATGGATGGATGGATGTACAAAAATTGAATCAAGTAAACAACTTTAATAATATTTAATTTGAAGCTAAATACATTGGATCAAATTAAGTAAACAAGCTAGATAGATAGATAGATAGATAGATAGATAGATAGATAGATAGATAGATAGATAGATAGATAGATAGATAGATAGATAGATAGATAGATAGATAGATTTACCATGGCCAAAGGTACCAATTTTTCACATTTATTGGGGTGTGCATTTCACAGACACTCATCTATAATAGCTTACATAAATTTGACATCCATATAACCAAGCCTACCACATTCTTTAAAGCATCATTGCAAGTAACAAGCTGCCTGTTCGCCTGTATCCTTTTTGCCTGAATCTGTACTTTCTGCAGTATTTTTTGGGTCTATCTGAAATGTACTGATGAAAATGCAGTTTATCCTCCCGACAGACTTATCCACATTTTTATATTTTGGGTTCTACTATCTATCTATCTATCTATCTATCTATCTATCTATCTATCTATCTATCTATCTATCTATCTATCTATCTATCTATCTATCTATCTATCTATCTATCTATCTAACTACTGTATGTTTGCATCACAATGTGCAGTGTGGCAATCATGAGACACTGCAGGATTCATCTCGGAGCATCACAATTTTTGACTTGCAGATTTTTTTATTGTCTGAAACCTGACCACATGCTGCTTTTAATATAAAATTAAAATTCATCTTAAAAAATTACATGCTGAATTTAATTCTATTACAATACAATAAACAATAGAAATGCCAAATGGTAAATTCCATCATGTGTCAGCATACTTTACAGCAATGTGTAGAGACCACAACAAAAATGTGGGCCTATATGGCAGACTTTTTTGAATACATTAACATGCATTTTACTGCAGCATTCTCACAGCCTTTGAACACTTTGGCAGACATCAGTCAAAAGTGGCAGATTAAACAAGAACAAATAAGAGCTTGCTTTTTGATCTTAAAACCACCTATCACTATCATACGTTTTGTTTATCTGCATTTTATACAGGTATAATTAAGTTGAAATATTTAAATCTGCACATTTAAATATGTCTCCAGGGTCGGCCTAATCGCCAGAAAGCGATCTCATTGACAAGACAGACCTACGAGCTGTGCAATGAGGGGCTTTGATCATCCCAGTACAGAGCGCTACTATTCATTTCTCACCATCTCTGTATGTGACTTGATTGACCCAATCACAATTGAATGTACGCTTTTTTTTCCAGTTTCTATCCAATCTTGTCTAAAGGAAAGAGTGGCTGTGAGCCTCAGGTGCTGGGCTTGTTCTGCTTGACTGGGACAGATGTATGTAGAGTTCCGCAAAATGGGTTTCATTGGTGTGTATGTGTGGATTTAGTTAGACATTTTACTGTTTAAATGTCTTTGTGTGTATTGTTACATTAAGATTTTTGTTAAAAATGTTTTCCAAAAATAATTGATATACATTTAATTGTTGTCCATTGTTCAATTATGCAGTTTTATGCATCAAAGCAAAAATGATTTAGAAAAGTGACTTGTTTTGTTAAATTGGAAGAATCCTAATTCTCCTCTTATAAGTCAGTGGAAACTGATGTTTTATATTATTTGAAATTGGAAAAAAATCAAATTTTCAGTTAGAGGATCTGTACAAAATTTTTTCAAAACTTGGCAGGATTTAATCAATATTATTTTAGAATAAGAGAATTAACTATTATTGCATTTAACTCCCTTCTCCATCTCTTATTTATATAGATATTTACTTCTCCCTTCTTTTGTCTAATGTTGCCTTATTAAAAAGCTTAAAGAAATTTTCCTTTAGCTAAGCTCTCCTTCTCAGGGGTGGGGTTTGATTTGTTTTCAAATTTGTTGGGTTATAAATTGATCTGTTTGTATGGAATGATTACAATGAAAATTAATAAAATAAAAATATTAAAAAAAAAAAAAAAAAAAAAGAAAAGTGACTTGAGATGCATTGAAGATTTGTTTTTCTCCGCCCTCATACAGAACACTAATCAGACTAGATAACAACACGTAGTACTAGCAGACCAATGTTGCCCTTCCCATGTTGAGTTGAAAGGCCTTTTAAAATGGAAAGTAACAAAACATTTTTAAAAATCCTGTAGTAATAGAACATGAGGAATATATGACGGCCATGTGGCATGTTAATGTTTTGAAATTCAGGGGGTGCTTGAGCAGCACAGCACTCACCAAGCTGGTGCCAATGTGTGTGTATTTGTTCATTTCTTTCTCTTCATTATCCAGCATATACTCTGGTAGCAATCTTCACTTATAAAGTTCTTTGAGTGTGTGAGTGTCTGTGTGCATATGGTCGTCTGTACCTCCGTGTGAGCATACACGTAATATTTAAATAAATTACGTATCTCAAAAACTACTTGTGCAAAAATTTTGCAAATCAATATGCCTGATCCAAAGAGTAAATGAAGGAGACTGGAAAAATCTAAGTTAAAATAAATAATTTCTGTGGCAGTTATAATTGGACGTTGTTTTTAAAGGATATGGGGATAAGTACTGGACCAAAAACATTAGGCCTGGAGCCTGTAACAAGACAAAAAACATGCAACTTGTTTGAAAAAGATAGGTCAGTTTTTTCTTAAGTTGTCATTGTCTTTATGTGTCAGCATTCAAGGTGGAGATCTTGAAAACCGCTCATTCTAAAATGTTATATAATGGCTATTGCTAAATTGTAGTCATACAGGAACACTACAAAACACATAAAAAAGCTTCATTTTCCAAAGAATATTGTAAATGTAATAGAAATCAATTTCAATTTTCCACAGACACACATATAGACACAATGCTAAACTGAACTTTTCATGACATTCTGAACATTGTAGAATCAGAATATGATCTTAACTGGATAGCAAGTTTTTGACCCATCATCAACATTGCATTTATTTGGAAGTAATACGTATTTACATTCAGACTCTACTGTAAACTGCTAGGACCCATAATAAAATATAAGCAAATTCAAAATGAAAAATGTGTCATAATCCAGATAATCAGACTAGGAGCAAATATGTTTTCATGGAACTGTTTTTGTCAAAAGCACATGACATTATTTATGTTAATTTTCAAAAAGGGCGGCACGGTGGTGCAGTGGGTAGTGCTGCTACCTCGCAGTTGGGAGACCTGGGGACCTGGGTTCGCTTCCCGGGTCCTCCCTGCGTGGAGTTTGCATGTTCTCCCCGTGTCTGCGTGGTTTCCTCCAGGTACTCCAGTTTCCTCCCACAGTCCAAAGACATGCTGGTTAGGTGGATTGGCAATTCTAAATTGGCCCTAGTGTGTGCTTGGTGTGTGGGTGTGTTTGTGTGTGTCCTGCGGTGGGTTGGCACCCTGTCTGGGATTGGTTCCTGCCTTGTGCCCTGTGTTGGCTGGGATTGGCTCCGGCAGACCCCCATGACCCTGTGTTCGGATTCAGCGGGTTGGAAAATGGGTGGAATTTTCAAAAAGCTGTTAGTAAGGTACCACATGAGAAGCTAGTGATCAAACTAAGAGAAATGGGAATTCAAGGCATAATGTGAAGATGTATGCAAAATTGGTTCAAGCACAGAAAACAAACAGGTACAGCACATGGAACTTTTTTCAAATTAGGTTTTGCCCTGACCAAGATCATTTCCGGGGTTGCCGGTGTTTTAGCTTTAAATTAAAATGTGAAAAAAGAAGTACACCCCATGAAATGTTTTTCTTTTTAACATACGTCGACAGATCAAGATTTGATGTTCCCTTAAACATTACCTTTTAATAAAGGTGAATTCACTGAAAAAAATATATAATTTGACTTTGCCTTTATTTATTCAACAAAAAATGAACAGATATGCCATTTCGTCTGTAGAAAAAGTTAGTACACCCTTGGCTCCAGTAGGTGGCATCCTCCCCATTGGCAGAAATAAAATTAAGTAGACATTTTCTATAACTGTCTACCAGTGTCTGACTCAACTGGGAGAAATGTTTTGCACTCCTCCATGCAGAATTACTTCAGCTGTCCAGTAAAATGTTTAAGGGGTGTCTTGCATGCTGTCATTCGCAAGTGCATACAGGAGAGCTTAATGGCTTTGGTAATGGTAATAATAACCCGCTGCTCCAGGGTTTAGCACTGTATAATAATGTCTTTTCTCTCCCTCACTCTGCCGAAAGGAAGAAACAAAAGCCTTAGAACTTCCTAAATACATCCACCTTTTTTATTATTTTTTATTGAATTTATTAAAAGCAAGTAACATTCAATACAAACAAGTCAAACTTAACAAAACTAAATTCAATTCAACCCTCACCCAAAAGAATGAGAGGAAGGCCAACAGCCAGAGTAAAACCTTAAGAGTGGAAAAGAGGGAAGAGAATCCTTTTCCCCAATATAAAAGTTTATTCTAAAATGTTATTGATTAGATCCTGTCAGGTTTTAAAAAACTTTTGAACAGATCCTCTAATTGGGAATAAGAATTTTTCCAATTTCAAATAGTATATAACATCAGTTACCTGCTAACAAAAAAAGAGTTCGGCTAGGATTCTTCCAGCAAAATAAGTCTATTTGCTAATAGTGAAGTAAATGCAACTACAGTTTTTTTGTCCTTCTCCACTTTAGGCCCATGTGGGAGTACACCAAACACAGCTGTTAATAGATTAGAAGGGACTGTGACACCAAGGCTGTCTGAAAGGCATTTAAAGATTTTGGCCAGGAATTATGTTAATTTGGTGCAGGTCCAGAACATGCGACCCAATGAGGCTAGAGCTCGATTGCAACGTTCACAGGTTGGATCTTGCCCTGGAAACATTTTGGACAATTTTAAATGAGATAGATGTGCTCAATTAAAGATTTTAAGTTGAATAATTGTATGCTTAGCACATATGGAGCTTGAGTGAATTTTTTACATGGCTGCCTTCCACTCCTTTTTTGAAATGTTGAGTAAGAGATCCTTTTCCCACTTTACTTTGGGATCTTTGAAAGGAAGGGGCTTTAATATGGTTTTATATATTATAGAAATGTTGTCTGAGTCCTCAAGACTGATCAATATTTCCTCTGGAATAGAAATAGGTGGAATGTGAGGAAAATTGGGCAGATTTCATTTAGCAAAGTTTCTAATTTGGAAATAGTGGAAACATTGTGTTAATGGAAAGTTACATTTGGAGTGTAATTGTTCATAGGAGGCAAAAACATTTTCTATGTACGTATTTCTAAATGATTTAATCCCATACGTTTTCCAAACATTAAAAAACTGTGTACGTTTGAGAGGGTGGAAAAAGATGGTTACTGTGTAGAAGTGCCACAGATGAAAGCTTCTCTATCTTGAAATGCTTCCTACATTAGTTCCATATTCTGAGTGAATAAAGGACAATTGGGTTGTTAGTATATTGACAATAACTTGTATTTACTGGGGTACAAAGAAAGGAATATAAAGAAGTACTGCATGATCCTATTTGAGTTAGGTATTCAAGTTTTTATAGCTTGTATATTTGCTGCCGGGTAATAAAACTGAAAGTTAGATAGAGCCATGCCACCTTTTGCTTTAGGTCATTGTAGAGTCACCCTTTGGATGTGTGAATGTTTTGAATTCCAAATGAATGAGGTTATGATTGAATCTAATTTCTTAAAAATTATTTGTTAATGTATATGGGGATGCTTTGAAATAGAAAAAGAAGCTTAGGAAGGATATTCATCTTGACAGTGTTAAATCTCCCTGCTAGAGAGAGATGGAGGGTAGACTATCTTTGCACATCTTGTAATAAGTCCTTATTTTTCTTAGGAAAGCCAGTAATCAACACTTGGCGAAAAGTTTGAGGTACAATTTTATTATCTGTAGTTTCTATAAATGCTGCAAATAAAAGGTGAGCTAACTTAATTGAAAATGTTTTTTATAACATTCAGTAGGGTAGCCATGAGGGGCTGCTGCTTTTCCACTCTGAAGTGAGTTTATATTGTCTTGTAATTCTGAGAGTGTCAGAGTTTATTTCCAATTCCTCTGCACTGAGAGTATCTTGCTGTGGTATCTGTAATGCAACGATAACACAATAGATTGTGTCTTGTCTTCTTTAATAGAATAGAAGGACTTATAGTGGTCTCTAAATTTGTGCATTATATTTTGATGGTCAATGATTTTGTCACCATCTGTGTTGGTAATTACTGGTATCGCATTGTGAACTTCCTGCTTGTGGATTTGTTCAGCTAACATCTTATTAGCCTTCACTCGCTATTTGCTGTTGCGATTTAAAAATGAGTTGTTCTGTTTCTTTTGTTGTCAAGATGTTGAGTTCTGATTGCAAAGCCTGTCTTTTCCTATAAAGTGCCTCATTTGGAAACCTGGCAGGTTCTTGATCTATTCTGGTAATTTCACTGATTAACTCTGACTCCTTCTTGGTTTCTGATTTATTTTGTGGGAGAGATATGAAATAATCTGCCCTCTTAAAAATGCCTTCAGAGTTTCCCAGAGTATTCCTGCAGAGACCTATGAGGATGCATTTTTCTCTAAAAAAATCAATTCACTTGGGTATAAATTCTGTACAGTTATCGTCAGCTAATAACAGGTGGTTAAGACGCCAGATGCAAGATGAGTATGTGGGGCCTAATGTTCTCCATGATCAGAGGGCATGGTCAGAGATAACAATAGTGTCGTACTTGCAAGATTTGATCATGGGTAAAAAATTGTTATCTATAAGCAAATAATCAATTCTTGAGTAACAGTGATGTACTTGTGAGAAGAAGGAATATGCTCTTGAGTTTGGATTTAGAAATCTCCAAGGGTCTGATAAGTTATGATCAACTACAAACTGTGTAATTGTTTTTGCAGTGTTAGATGTTATCGCCCCTGTGGTTGAAGACCTATCCAGATCTGGAGTTATAAATCACATCCACATTGAGGCTCTCACACGATCCTGAATTAAATAGAGTGGGTTCAAGAATATCATATTATGTTCATTAAGCTGTATTCAGTGTATGAGATGTGCTATAGAAATAAAATCCAATTCATTTCAAATATTTTATCATTTGCTGGTGTCAAAGGGTGCCTGTTGTGTTTTACAAGGTAAAAGGAACAGGAAGGGGAATATGGGATGAGAAGCAAAGAGTTAGTCAAAAGTAAAGTAAAGATCAAAACCCGGAAAAGCAATTTAACTGTTGTCAAAACCAAACTGAAACAAACTGAAAACATAGATTACAGTTTGTTAACCAGAGGTGAAGTGAAGAAAACATGCACAAAGTCTTTAGTATATCCAGTTTCAGATAGCAGTGGGATATAAAGGTGACACTGAAGTGCAACTTTTAATTATAGTATGTTCTCATAGTTAGACTAAAAGTGACAAATGTTTGAATTGGTTCTACTCCTGTTAATTTGGACTTACCAGTGGCATCTTATTCACTGATGCCTTGAATGTTTTGATGCAAATATCATTCTTACCAATTATGTATACTCAAAATATTATCAGAATTGGAGAATATTTGTAAACTGTAATGTATTTTTGTATGATCAGTAATATTTTATAATATTTTTTCAGGCACAGCAAAGTACAGTGAGATGTTTAAAAATAGCACTAAACAGTGGGTAAACAAAAATCAATATGGAGCCTCAATGCGAATTTCCATCATGAATAGGTTAAGGAAGTGTTAAAAATAAAGAAGAGCTAAAGAGAAATTTATGATCACCAAAGCCAGATGAGGCAGTTTCAAGAAGACCACCTAATATAACCAGCATACCTACATTGGATTTAAAATGTATTTAGACCCATTCACTTTCTGCAGACTTTTTTGTACTGTAAATTTAATTTTAAGTGGATGCATTTGCCACTTTTGCTCATCTACACTCAATGACCCATACTGACAAAGTGAAAACATGTTTTCATAAAGGTTTACAAATTCATTAAAAATCAGAAACTGAAATGGGCCAGTCATATAAGCATTCAAAGCCTTAGTTCAGTACTTTGTAGAAGCCTTTTTGGCAGCAATTACAGCTTATAATCCTCCTTTGGGAAAGCCTCTGTCAACCTTGTACACCTGGATTTATCCCATTCTTCATGGCAGATCCTCTCATGCTCCATTAGACTGAATGGGAAGGGTCTGTAAACCAGGTCTCTCCATAAATGGTTTATGAGGTTTAAGTGTAGGATTTAGCTGGGCCTCTAAAGGACAGTTGGGAATCTTATCCCAAAGCCACTACAGCATTGTTTCTACTATATGATTTCGGTCATTGTCAAGCTGAAAGGTGAACCATCACCCCAGCAGCATGCACTCTGGAGCAGGTTTGCTTCAAGGACCTCTCTCTATTTGCCTGTATGCATCCTTACTTCATTTCTGACCAGTAAAGCATGCTGCCACCACCATGCTTTATTGGGGGAATGGTATTGGGCAGGTGCTGAGCAGTGCCTGGTTTTCACCAGACATAATACTTAAAGTTCTGCCCAAAAAGTTCAATCGGATGAGGGAATCTTTATCCTCATGCTGTAAGAGCCCTATAAGAGCCAATCTTAGAAAGTTAAAGTTTTGAGTTAAATTCATATTAAAGTTTGCTTTATTTGAATAGAATATAATTTCTTCCATAGTCATAGACAATGGTATAGTCTCTTCCCCCTTTAAGTTAGTAAGAGATAGAATCTTCTTGCTATAACTGAGAAACAGTATGATATTAGATTCTGTTGTGTTTAGAACAGGTCCCAGTAAACAGGGACTTGAAAGACCCATTTTAACTTAGAAATGGGATAAGCATACAGTTTTCAGACCGTTTTGAAATGGTTAAGAAACGTTTTGAAATGGTTCAGAAATTATAAGTGATTAGTAATGATTTAAGATGTAACAAGATTAAGCTTAGAACTGATTTTTTCTTATTATAAATTTACCCTTTTTTGCTATTTTAATTTCTTTTTTGTGCGAACTGTTTTACTTTGAAACTTAACTAAACACTTAAAAAAAAACGAAGATATTTTGTCTGTGGAATCATTTCTGCACGTCAGGCCTTTGTTGAATCCCATTTTTTGAGTTAGAGCTGCTGAACTTCTGAAACTTTGGGAAAATGCAGCTACATTTTCGTGAGAAAACTCACCATCTGAAGGCCTCGAACTGAAACTAGAATCTACCATCTGAGGACAGAGGACGCTTCTGCTCCAGAACTCGTCAACAAAAGAAAAAGAACTGAGTCATTCTGAGGTACTGTGCTCTATCTTCTACCTCTGCATTATCGTAAATGAAAGCAAGGTCGCCGTACCTGAATTTTAAGAAGATTTTAAGAGACTGTGATATTATAAAAGACATTGTGGATGATTGCTTTTGCTTTTGCCTGAGTCTTTGAAGCCTCGCCGTAAGGAAGTAATCTGCTTCGTTGTGACGAAGTTGCCGTCAGGAGAACCAGCTGTCAGTCATTCGAGCTGTTGTCATGGCAATGTCTAAACATAACTCAAGTGAAGTTAGTAGTAATTTGAGTACAGACCCGAAGCCACAGAATGTAATTGGAGATCTTAAAGATCATATAAGTAGAAGGAAGGATAAGCTTTCTGTGCTTATAGCCAAAATAGAAAGTCTTAAAGATAGTCCAGAAAATCATTTAGAAGTAGCAGAAAGACTTGAACATTTTTGCGAGATGCACAGTGAGATAGAGGAGTTGCATCAAAGGCTAATATCAGCACTGAGTAAAGAAGGCGTGATTAAGAAACAAAAAATGACATTCGCCGAAAGCTCTAAAAAATGGAGTGAATTTATTAATGTTACAGTGCTATGGCTGAAAGATACAAATAGACTGTTAACACATACATCTGACGAACAGCTAGTTAATCAATTCAAAGAGATGCAATTACAAGAACGGAATCGTTCAAAGTCAAAGGTGCGAAAGGCTTCTCCGCAGTTAAAGCGTGCTTTGGATATTAAATGTGACTCTTTAGCCCAGAAAAGTGCTGCAGCATCATCATCACCCTCTTTGACAGTAACACTTGAACGCACAGAACTCGATAGTATTCTACAAATGCTACATGAACTTAAAGCTAAAGTGGAGAAGCAGGAACAACCCACAACTAGTGCAAAAACCGACACTCAAAGCTCCAGAAATGATATACTAGATGTATTAGTGCGAAATCAAGCCGAATATCACAAGAATCAACTTGAATGTCAGAAAGCAATCACTGAAATGGCTAAATCGTTAACCCAACAAAACATAGCTACTACTCCACCACCTCCAGCACCAACCCTAGTGCCACGTGGTGAAGTACCACACAGGCAGGTCCCCTTATTTTCAGGTGACCCACTTGCCTATGCAAATTTCATCAGAGCCTTTGATCACGCTGTAGGTGAGGTATTAGCAGACCCACAAGATAAATTAGATTACTTGATTCAATATACAAGAGGTCCAGCTCGAGAAATGATTAATGGTTGTGCACGATTGCCACCAGAGGAAGGTTATAAAAAAGCTAGAAAGCAAATTGAAAGTTACCATGGCAACCAAGTTTTTGTAATAGATGCCTACATAAGTAAGACATTGAAATGGCCTCAAATAAAACAAGATGATGGAGATGCCTTGAGAGACTATGCAACCTTTCTTAATAACTGTTTGGACTCAATGACTGAAGCAAGACATAGAGCTGCATTTAATAGCAATGAAAATTTCCGTACTATACTCTCAAAGCTCCCACGCATGCTACAAATTATGTGGAGTAACGAAGCTTATAAAATTGAAATAGAAGAAGATAGAGAGATTGACATTAGCGATTTAACTATCTTTTTACACAAACAGGCTAAGATACTTATGCATCCTATTTATGGCAGGAAAGAGAAAAAGGAAAAGACTGACAAGCTTGGTTCTCCTCAGAAGTAAAGACAGAGATCGGGAGGTATTTTTACCACAAGTATTTCCAGTGTTGATGAAAATGAGACAAGAGAAACTTTGGTTAAAAAGACTGTTAATGATACATGTGCATTTAAAAAGCCTTGTGTATTCTGCAATGGCCAGCACATCCTTGCTGAATGTAGTAAAATCAAAGAACTGCCACATAAAGAATGAATTGACTTTTTAAAATCTAAAGGTTTATGTTTTCGCTGTCTCAAACAGGGGCACCTTGGTAAGAACTGTAAAGAAAGAATGAAATGTCAGATATGTTCTTTTCAGCACCCAGACATCCTGCACATCAAAAAAGACAGCGGAGCAACGTCTAAAGCTACAGCCAATGTGGCAACTGAAAAGGAAACAGAGACTGGAACTTGTGCCTTTACTGGGGCCAGAGAAGAGTGTGCATTGCAAGTAGTTCCTGTTAAGGTAAAATCTAAGAAAAGTGAAAGGTATGTAGAAACATACGCCTTTATAGACCTCGGCAGTACAGTAACAATTTGCACTGAAAGGCTCCAGAGACAATTAAGCCTTCAAAGGAGAAGAACAGAAGTATTCCTCAAAACTATGAATAACTATGATGATGATTCAAAAATATTAACCCAGTGTTCTGTCTTATCAGATTTACAAGGCTGTGGTCTAAATGATGATGAATATACTGCTTTGCCAAAGGTCTTTACGCAGGTCTTCGAGCAGTCACGATTCATACCTAGTCAAGGAGGTGGACCTCATGCTATGAAGACTGCACTTGGATGGGTGGTTGGTGGACCATACAAAGAGATAGATGACCTCACAAAACCAAGTGGTAAGATGCCCAAACATTCAATCAATAACAGAAATTGAGGATATGTTGCTGCAACAGTATAACACAGATTTTCCAGAGCGCAGCTGTGAAGAAAAGGAGGAGATGTCACAGGAGGACATCAAGTTCATGCGCATAGCCTCAGAATTTGCAAGACTGGTAGGTAGTCACTATTGTTTAAATTTACCTTTGAAGGATGAAACACTGAAAATGCCAAACAATCGCTGTATTGCTGAATAGCCTGCTATTGGACTCAAAAGAAAACTGAGCAAAAACTCAAGTTTCCACGGAGACTATAAAGCCTTCATGAAAGACATTATAGACAAGGGTTATGCTGTCAAGGTACCCAAAGAAAGCCTAAATTGCAATGAAGGCAGAGTGTGGTATATTCTACATCACAGTGTATATCATCCAAAGAAAAATAAAATTCGAGTGGTCTTTGTGGTCTTTGACTGCACTGCCACCTACTAGGGGATCTCACTTAAAGAACAATTATTAAAAGGCCCAGATCTAACTAACATACTCATTGGCGTCCTTACAAGATTCAGATAGGAGCCAGTAGCCCTAATGGCAGACATTAAGTCAATGCTCTACCAAGTTAAAGTACCAGATAAAGACATTGATCTTTTACGTTTCTTATGGTGGCCTGAAGGTAATCTAAGCAAAGACCTTGAAGAATTCAAAATGACAGTACATCTTTTTGGTGCTACTTCTTCACCCAGTTGTGCTTCTTATGCTTTGCGTAGAACAGCCGAAGATGTCAGAGATACATTTCCTGAGGAAGCTGTTAACACCGTTCTCAATAACTTCTACGTGGATGACTGCTTAAGGTCAGTGACAACAGAAGAACAAGCTCTATGCCTCAAAGGGGGATTTCAGTTGACTAAGTGGGTGAGTAACAACAGAGAAGTTTTATTGTCTATTCCTGAAGAAGACAGAGCTCACGAACAAAAGGACTTAGACTTGAGCCACAGTCTCCTTCCCACAGAGCATGCCCTGGGTGTCCAGTGGTGCACAGAAACGGACAGTTTCAAATTTCAGATTAAGTTACAAAACAAGCTCGCTACAAGGCGTGGTATTCTGTCTGTTGTTAGCTCAGTTTATGATCCACTTGGTTTTTTAGCACCTGCCTTACTGCCAGCAAAGCTTATTCTAAGAAACTTATGCAAAGAGAAATTTGGGTGGGATGAAGAAGTAGAAGTCAAACACATTCAGAAATGCAAAAAATAGATGGATGATTTGCAGTTTCTTACAGACTACAAAGTGAACAGATGCTTCAAACCTACTGGGTTTTGAACCATAAAGACAGCACAAATGCACCATTTTGCAGATGCTAGTGAAGATGGATATGGCACTGTCACTTACCTTGTCTTAACCAACGAAGAGGGCAAAAAGCATTGTTCATTCCTGATGGACAAAATGCTTAAAGGTGAACTTCAAATGCCCTTAGCAGAATCTACATTTTGGACTGACAGCACCATGGTGCTAAAATACATTTCAAATGAAAGCACACGATTCAAGACTTTTGTTGCCAACAGAATATCCTTGATCAGAGATCATTCACAACATGATCAAGCATCCAGAGGGCTAAGCATAGAAAAAGCACCACATGGTCACAAGGTCCAAGTTTCTTATTGAAACACAAACGGGAGTGGCCAAAAAGACCAGATCAACCGAACGATTCACTCCTTAAATATGATCCAGAAGTTAAAACTTGTGCAGTTAACATGACAAGAATAGAGGAAGCAACCGAGCCCATCAACAAAGTAATCACCTACTTTTCAGATTGACATCGCTTGAAGAAAGCAGTGGTTTGGTTTCTCTAATGCTGAACTTAAGAAATGAAAGAAAAATATTCCAACTAAAAGTCAGTCAGACTAAAAGTAATCCAGAAGAACAAAAATCACTCATCGCAAAGCACATGGAAAGGTATAAACTGACTTTAAAAATAAATCCAATTTCTCTAGATGACTTAGCTAAAGCCGAAACTGAGCTTATCCGCCTAAGTCAACAACAAGAATTTCCAGAAGAATTAAAGACTTTAAAGAAAAAGACTTGTGTTAAAAAGAACACTCAAATCTATAAACTTGACCTGATCATACAAGATGGAATACTAAGAGTTGGAGGAAGACTCTGCAAAGCTGCAATGTCTGAAGAAGCTAAACATCCTGCAATTCTTCACAAGCATTCACATATTTCTTCTTTCATATTGCAGCACATTCATAAACAAATTGGACATTGTGGGCACAACTACGTGCTCGCACAGTTACACCAGAAATACTGGATACCTCAAGCAAACTCAGCTATCAGAAAAATTATTTCAAAGTGCACAACGTGCAGAAGATACAATGCGAAAGTAGGTGAGCAAAAAATGGCAGATTTGCCAGAAGATCGCCTAGCACCCGATCAACCACCATTCACTAATGTTGGAGTCGATTATTTTGGCCCCTTTATAGCCAAAAGAGGACAAAGTCTAGTCAAGAGGTACGGAGTAATCTTCAATTGCTTAACAACCAGAGTTGTGCTCATAGAGATTGCACATAGCCTAGACACTGATTCTTGTATCCAAGCCATACTCCGATATACGAGTAGAAGAGGACAAGTTAAAATCATGCGCTCAGACAATGGAACAAATTTTGTTGGAGCAGAAAGAGAGCTACAACAAGCTACTAAAAACTTAGAACATGAAAAAATCGGCAACACAATGATGCAAGAAGAAATCAAATGGATTTTCAATCCACCATCAGCCTCTCATCAAGGTGGAGTGTGGGAAAGACAAATCAGAAGCATAAGAAAGATCCTAAATTCAACACTAAATCAACAAACACTTGATGATGAGAATCTTCATACAATGATGTGTAGAGTGGAATCAATACTCAATAACAGACCCCTCACAAAGACATCAGATGATCCCAGCGATTTAGAACCACTCACACCCAATCATTTGCTCTTAATGAAGACACAACCTAAAATGCCACCTGAACTCATATCAGAAAATGAACCAAACCCAAGAAGATGCTGGAAACAAATTAAATACATGGCTGATCTGTTTTGGAAAAGATGGACTAAAAAGTGTTTGCCAATACTTCAAGAATGTCAAAAATGGTTTGCACCAAGAAGAAATTTGAACCAGGGGGCATTGTTTTAATTGTAGATAAAGCTACACCTCACAATTCCTGGGTAATGGGTCGAGTCATCAAGACAATGCCAGATGCCAAATGTGCAGTCAGAAGAGTTTGTGTGCAAACCAAAAACAGCACACTGGACAAACCCGTGAACAAACAGTGCCTGCTTCAAGAAAAAGCCAATGTTTGAAATATGAACTTTTTAAAAATGTTTGTTTGCAGTGTTATTGCTAGTGACTTGAAAACAATAGTTAATATAAAGTTAATTGGCTCATATTGAAGTAAAGTATAGTAATTGTCTCCGCTCCTGCATAGCCAATTAGGGGCCGGAAATGTAAGAGGCTTCCAACTAGCCACTCTGCCATTACCACCTGGATGATGGAGTGCTGCTGAGATGCTTTCAACAGGTTGTCTTATCTTGGCAGTTGACCTCTGAAGCTCTGTTAAAGTGATGATTGGGTCAGTGCTAGGACTGCTACTATTTTAAAAATATAAATATGATTTGGATAGGAATATTAATTACAACCTGGTTGATTTTGCAGATGATACCAGACTTGGTGGATTGACAGATAATCTTGCTTCCATTGAGTCATTACAGAGGGACTTGGACAGCATACATGATTGGGTAGATTTGTGGCAGGTGAAATTTAATGTAAGTAAATGTATTAGATGTAGGGACTAAAAATGTTAGGTCTAAATACACAGTGGGAAGTCTTAAAATTGAAAGTACACCTTATCAGAGGAATTTAGGAGTCATTGTAACTTGACACTATCAACTTCCCGACAGTGTTCAGAAGCCATAAAGAAGGCTAACAGAATGTTAGGTTATATAGCACAATGTGTGGAATACAAGTCCAAGATGGTTATGCTCAAGCTTTATAATGCACGGGTGAGGCCTCAGCTGGAGTACTCTGTGCAGTTTTAGTCTCCAGGCTACAAAAGAACATAGCAGTGCTAGAAAAAGTCCAGAGAAGAGCAGCTAGGGTTATTCCAGGACTGCAGTGGATGAGTTATGAGGAAAAATCAAAGCAGATGGGCCTTTTCAGTTTAAGCAAAGAGAGATTAAGAGAATACATGATTGAAGTGTCTAAAATTATGAAGAGAATTAGTACAATGGACCAAGACTGATACTTCAAAATGAGTTCAGCACGAAGACAGGGGCTTAGTTGGAAACTTATTAAGGGTAAATTTCACACAAACCTTAGGACGTTTTTCTTCACACACAGAACCGTAAACACATAAGTTAAGTGGTAGACAGTAGGACATTAGGGACCTTTAAAACTAAACTTGAATGGTATTTTGGAAGAATTAAGTGGATAGGACTGGAGAGTAATGTTGGGTTGAACAGCTTGTTCTCATCCAGATTGTCCTAATGTTCTTCGTCACCTTTCTGACCAAGGTCCTTCTTGCCAAGCTACTCAGTTTGTCCCTACAGACACCTCTAGTCATTCCAGACTTCTTCTGTTTCACAATTATCAAGGCCACTGTACTCCTGGGAACTCTTAAAGCTTTAGAAATGGTTTCATACCCTTGCCCTGATCTATGCCTCAATTTTATCATATAGGTCTACAGAGAGTTCCTTGGACTTCATGTCTTGGTTTTTCTCCTGTCATGTGAGTTGTGGGAGTTTGTACACATGGGTTTTCACCTTTCTAAACTATGTTCAATCAATTCAATTTTCCACAGTTGGACCTCAATCAAGTTCTAGACACATCTCAAGGATAACTAAAGCAAACAGGATACACATGACCACAATTTGGAGTGCCACAGCAAAGGGTCTCAATACTTATAGAAATTAGATTTTTGTTTTTAATTTTTAATAAACTTGCAAAACTTTCTAAACCTTTTCACTTTGTCAGTATGGGTTGTTGAGTATATATTGTTGTTCAAAAATGGCAAATTAAATCTACAACACAATAAAGTGTGCAGAAAGTGGAGGAATCTGAATACTTTTGAATCCACTGTAAACCAGACAAGGAGGATGTCATTACAGCTCATCAATCAAGATTAAAAAAAATATTTTATGCTTGTCTGAAGAAATGACAGGCTCAAAACAAAAATAAAATTTGGGGTACCAGTCTGGCCATTCCCATTTACTTAACAGTATGAACAAAAATAACACTTGATGGCATAAAAAGGAAACAAAAACTGTGTCCACCAGAATAACGTGTGTGATATAATAATGGCTGTTTC
Organism: Erpetoichthys calabaricus; assembly: GCF_900747795.2. Taxonomy (NCBI): domain Eukaryota; kingdom Metazoa; phylum Chordata; class Cladistia; order Polypteriformes; family Polypteridae; genus Erpetoichthys; species Erpetoichthys calabaricus. Next base: position 106,930,300 of record NC_041400.2, on the reverse strand, counting down.
ATCTCCCATCAAAGGTTGAGGAGCTCCTTTGCTCTGGTCATTCAGGAAGGAAAGGGAAAGAAGTGATGCCTCCTTCCAGGTGGTCATGTTTTCATGGCCCAGAGACCAGAAGGGGTGGAGTCATTTGCCCTCATTGGACGGTTTCTCTGTACTCTGAAAGAAGAAAAAAACAAGGCAGTTAGTGGCAGTGCCCCTTCTCGACCCAGGGTGGTATAATTTACCTGGGAAGAGTTAGTAGGGTGACCCTCTGACACACATGCATGAAAATATTTATACTATATATATATATATATATATATATATATATATATATATATATATATATATATATATATATATATATATATATTCCTTATATTAGGACCCCAATGTACACAGTGTTTAACAGAATATCAATGACTTTTCATTTGTCTTTTTGGTTATTTTTACAGTTATTAACTGTAAAAAAAAAAAAAAAACTACTTTGACCTACGCTCTCTTTTTTTTTTTTAAATACAAATGTAATTTGTTTATCAAAAATGTTATTATGCAGCCTAATAATTGACTAAAACTGCATAACAATAAATAGCTCTCCAATAATTTCTCAATTCTGAAATAACTGTTTGTATTGCATCAGGCATACTTGTCTTTTCAGCACTTTTCTGCTTCGTTGTGTCCAACATAAACACAAGTTAGTGAAAATTATTAGTTGCGGAATGCACCTTGGCAAAAAAATTCTTTTGTCTCATCCAAGTTGTTCACCTTTCAATGCCCACTCCAGGACCACCCAATAAGCCACAAGCATTTTATGTCAAAAAAGATTATACTGAATTAATAAACTGCATACTTGTGCACTGTTTTGTATTAGAATACATTCTTAACTGGGCCACATTGCAACAGCCACATCTTACAATGATCAGCACAGCAACACTGGAGAACATCTAATTTCCACACAGTCAGTTGGATCTCTTATGCATCAATGCTAAGAAGCAAACAACTATTGCTACAAAAATAAATAAGTAAGTTAGATCAATGAGCAAACTTTCTCTAATGAAAGCTGCCCATCTGCTTCCTTCCAGCTTTAATCACTATTTCCAGGTTTAATCTTTCAAAGTGGAAAAATAACTCGAGAACACCATGAATGATGATGGTTCAAAATTCGTCCTCATCCGTTACACACACAACAGCCTCATGTAACAAAGAAAGGTTGTTGCCGGCATGCCTAAGCTTTCCAGTGGTGCAAGTAGTATGGCTCACTCCCTGCAACAAAAGAATTTGTATTCATTAGCATTATTTGACATTTTCCATAGATGCACCACCAATCTCCAATTGTCCATCGCCTCACCATGGCCTTCAACTGCACTTTTTCCCCCTTTTATTTTCCTCCTTTTGCCTATAAATCTGTTTCTTTCTGTGTTCTTTCCTCTTGAATCTGCTGGAGCTCCTCCTCAGTATATTCTGGTTCATGCAAATGCTATTTAATGATTAGGTTAAATGTATTCTCTTCAGGGTCAAATATATTGCTGGTTTAATATGACATTTTATTTGTCTAAATCTTTAAAAAAATTACCCATAAGCAGTCAAATTGTTCTTAAAACAAAAATGGCCTATGCAGCATTCACAAAACAAGCTAGAAGAAACCACACTGCTGAAGATAAAAGATTGCTGCAGAATAACGCAAGTGGTGAGGTGATGCACACAACAAGCTTTTTTTTAAATGACTGAATCTTGAAAATATGGGTGGAAACTTAAGATGCAGACCAATACTCAATAATATTCTTGGCTTAAAAAATGGATATACAGTATTTAGTAAGTTTAAATGCTTTTGTTTTCACGTGTGAACTGTTGCCTCTTTAACCCCATTTTAAACTGCAAGAACAAAACAAGCTGTTTTTTTTAATTTATAAAAATCGTTCACTTTAGAACACAATTTCATGTGGCAAATTAATATCTATCTATCTATCTATCTATCTATCTATCTATCTATCTATCTATCTATCTATCTATCTATCTATCTATCTATCTATTGTGATAGAACCAGGGGCATAAGTGAGCCCCAAACACAATCACACCAAGAGTCCCGGGTTCAAATAAAAAATGGTTTATTCACCAATTCCTCCACAAAGTAACACAAGCACAAAGACAGGTTGTCTGTCTCCACAAAACACAATACCTCTTCCCAGTTCCGCCTCTTACCACCGCACTGCCCTCCTCCAGTCGAGTGTTGCTCCGACTTGCCTAGACAAGACAGTGTGGTCCCTTTTATTAAGGACCTGGGAGTACTTCCAGTGCCAAGGCCACTGCCACTTATTAGGGAGCTCATCTCCCTGCATTGCCCCCTTGTGGCACCCATGGTTCCCAGCAGGGCTGTGTTGCCAGACTACATCTCCCAGCAATCCTTACTGGCTCCCAAATGGGCACTGATACGGAGAGCTGCTGCCATCTGGTGTTCTGGGGGAATAAGACATCCCCTGCAGTGTCTTCTGGTGGGCTGTCCATCTCTGGTCAGGATGCCTGTCCAGACCCTGTGGCATTTACACTATCTATCTATCTATCTATCTATCTATCTATCTATCTATCTATCTATCTATCTATCTATCTATCTATCTATCTATCGATTGCATGTATATTGTATATACCATAACTGTGAAGATATAAATTTGACCTGAAAAATACCAAACTTACCTTACATTAGATGAAGATGTATTGGACTATTTATATTGGGTTTAATGGTCTGATGACTCAGGTGCCGCCGCGCGTGGCAGCATTTTCAGCAGCTCCGTGTACGACTTTATATTTCTACCTTTTTCTCTATTTCTCTGATCACTCCTACCACTTTCTTTTGTGTGAACTTGTAGCGGGGCCACATAGTGTTTAAATGTCAGTTCTGAGTGCGTCTCGTTTCATTGTCCCGTTTACTGTTTGTGCATCAGTTAATGCCGTCCCCGTAAAAGGGGACGGATGATGGAAGGAGACCACAGCCACAAACCTGGAAAACACCTGTTTACAATTAATCAATCCCAGCCGTCACAGGACTATTTAAGCCAGCAGGAGGAGAAGGAAAAGAGGAGAGAAGGAGATTTTTTTTTTTCACAATCACGACCACACTGTACCTGTTCTTTTCCATATCGCGCTTAGCCATCCAGTTTGTTTTTCCATCTGCCGGATTTACTTCAAGGACCTCACCACGAGAGACCCCGGGGTAGAACTTAATCATCCACCACACACACGAGGATTCACGGTGAGGCTGTTCCATTTTTTCCGGGGAGAATCAAACAACGCAATATCACTAATTCAGTCATCCGCTTTCAGGACAGTTTCTTTATTACCGGACTCACGTTCTCATTCATTTTCAGTTTATCATTCATTGTTATTCGTGTTGTGTGTTTATTTGTTACAGGGACAAGGGAGGGTTTTTGTTGTATATATATATATTTGGTGGTGTCTTGTTATTGCTGGGGTGAAGGGATATTTATATTTATATATGTTTCTATTTTTTGCATGTCTTATTTTACTTAATACATTTAATCCGTTTAAATTTTACATCCTGTTTTTGTGTGCTTATATTTTTCACCGTCGATTGTGGGGGGAAAGTTTAATTTGTAAGAAGTACGGCTTGATAGTAAGATTATTTCTCAGTCAATTATCCAAGCCACAGGTCTTGGGAGTGTAGCTGCCGGTTGGGTAAAAGGGGTCGGCCGTTACAAACTTTTTACTACTTTTTACTACTTGGACATGGATTTTTACATGCTGAGACTCGTCTGTTCAGGTAGTCAACTTCAAGCATTGAGAACAAAGGCCTGTGCCGGTGTGGTTCCCTATTTACCTGACGAGTTAAGAAGGCGGTATCGTGGGAGCAGAGCTGGTGCTAAGCTAAAGGTTAAGTGGCTAGCGAGAAAGTGGTGATATAAGCCTTCGGTGCCTTCTGTGATCCTGGGAAATGTGAACTCACTACCAAATAAGATCAATGAACTGGCTGTGCTGGTGAAAAATGTCAGGACCTACAAAGAATGCAGTTTGTTGTTTTTTTTGTGAAACGTGGCAAACAACTAACATCCCAAATGTTAACTTGGAGCTACCCGGGTTTAGCACAGTTAGAGCGGTGTCACACACGTGTGTTTAGGAGACAACTAAAGGGCTTGAATACATGTGATTCCATGCCAGACCAGGGGGTGCCGAAGTACACTAATTCTCCCTCTCGATCTTTTGCAGACCATTCTAAGGAAATTCCGCCCAGCTCTGGGGCAGCCAATGACGTCACTTCCGGTTCCGGTATTGATGACATCACTTCCGCCACTGGCCTTTAAAGCTGCCATCTTGTCTCAAGAGAATCAGTTCTGTTTTGGACTCAGTTGAATGAACATGTCTTTGTTTTTGAATCAGTTTTGCAGCCGGGAACAATTATATGGGTGGCTGCCCCAAACCTTCTCAACGTCTTATGGTCATTTTTTGTGACAGCGGACAGAGACGCAAATACCTGCGAGAAGCGGAAAAGAGGAGGACTCGCTCTCTATGTGAACACAAGGTGGTGCAGCTCTGGACATGTAAACGTCAAAATCTTCAATTGCTGCAGGGACATCGAACTGTTGGCCGTAAGTCTGCATCCCTATTACTTGCCCAGAGAGTTTGGACACGTCATTTTTGTTATTGTTTACATCCTTCCTCGTGCGGATGTTGAGATAGCGTGTGACGTCATCCACTCTGCTGTTGTTAAACTGCAAACACAGCACCCCGAGGCGCTTGTGCGAATCGCTGGAGACTTTAACCATGTGATGCTAGACAAAACATTACCTGCCTTCGCCCAGTATGTGGATTGTAACACCCAGGGAAATAGGACTATTGACCTACTTTATGCAAACGTTAAAGATGCATACAGCGCCACCCCGCTGTCTGCGTTTGGGAAAGCAGATCATAACCTGATTCTGCTTCAGCCTCACTACAAACCAAGAGTGAAGGAGCTACCTAAAACCACACGCTCATTCAGGAAGTGGTCCCCTGAGGCAGAGCAGGCTCTGAGAGACTGCTTTGGAACTACGGACTGGGATATCCTACAGGGGTCACATAGTGAGAACATTGAGGAGGTTGTTGACTGCACTACTGACTACAGTAATCCCTCACTTATCGCGGGAGATAGGTTCCAAGGCCGACCGCGATAACTGAATTTCCGCGAAGTAGAGACACCATATTTATTTAATTATTTAACGTTTATTTGGACGTTTTTAAACCCTCCCTGTATTGTTTACAACCCACCCTTTACTCTATTAATAACAGGGACAACTGCTAAGCAATATGAAATCGGTAGATAAGTTTACACTTACTGTATAGCGAAGTACACGTAGCTATATATGACGTGATGAATATGCTGCGCAGTAAAAATGATGACGATGAAAGTGATGATCCCCTGAATGCAGTATAAAGAGCACGTTAATGTTGAATGAGTGAGATGAGATGAGACTTCCTGGTTAATGCAGCACTGCGTCGCTGAGCCAATCAGCAGCACACAGGAACTTAACTGCGTGCTCTGATTGGGTAGCTTCTCAGCCATCCGCCAATAGCATCTCTTGTATGAAATCAACTGGGCAAACCAACTGAGGAAGCAACTATCAGAAGTAAAAAGACTAATTGTCCGCAGAAACCCGCGAAGAAGCGAAAAATCTGCGTTATATATTTAGATATGCTTACATATAAAATCCGCAAAGTCGTGAATCCGCGAAAAGTGAACCGCGAAGTGGCGAGGGATTACTGTACATCAACTTCTGTATGGACATTGTAGTTCCAGTAAGAACAGTATGCTGCTACACTAACAACAAGCCATGGATTACAAGTGACATCAAGAGCCTTTTGAACCAGAAGAAAAGGGCTTTTAAAGGCGGTGATCAGCATGAGCTCAAGTGCGTGCAGAAGGAACTCCGAGTCCAGCTCAGGGCGGCGAAGGAGCAGTACAGGAGAAAGCTGGAGCAGAAGTTACAGAATAACAGCATGAAGGAAGTGTGGGATGGGATGAAGATCATCACTGGCTGCAGCTCGAAGTGGGGTGCCACCATCAAGAGAGATGTGGAGAGAGCAAACCTGATGAACAACTTCTTTAACAGGTTTGACCACCCTAACCCACTCTCACCTCAGAGTACTGCAGCCTCCACCCATCCTTCTGCTGATGCCAGCATAGGAGAGAGTTTCCCCCACCCACAATTACAGCAGCCCAGGTAAGCAGAGAGCTGAGGAGACTTCGTGCCAGCAAAGCAGTGGGTCCAGATGGAGTATCACCATGACTGCTGAAGGCCTGTGCGTTGGAGCTGGGGAGTCCTCTACAGCGTATCTTCAACCTGAACCTGGAACAGGGGAGAGTCCTGAGGCTTTGGAAAACATCTTGCATCACCCCAGTCCCAAAGGTATCACGTCCTCATGAGCTAAATGACTTCTGGCCTGTTGCCCTGACGTCACATGTGATGAAGACCATGGAGCGGCTGCTGCTTCACCACCTGAGGCCACAGGTCCGCCACGCCCTCGACCCTCTGCAGTTCGCATACCAGGAGAAGGTGGAAGCGGAGGATGTCATCATCTATGTGCTACACCGATCCCTCTCCCACTTGGACAGAGGCAGTGGTACTGTAAGAATGATGTTTCTGGACTTCTCTAGCACTTTCAACACCATCCAACCTCTGCTCCTTAGGGACAAGCTGACAGAGATGGGAGTAGATTCATACCTGATGGCATGGATCATGGACTATCTTACAGACAGACCTCAGTATGTGCGTCTCGGGAACTGCAGGTCTGACATTGTGGTCAGCAGCACAGGAGCACCGCAGGGGACTGTACTTTCTCCAGTCCTGTTCAGCCTATATACATTGGACTTCCAATACAACTCAGAGTCCTGCCACATGCAAAAGTTCGCTGACAACACTGCTATCATGGGCTGCATCAGGAGTGGGCAGGAGAAGGATTATAGGAACCTAATCAAGGACTTTGTTAAATGGTGCGACTCAAACCACCTACAACTGAACACCAGCAAAACCAAAGAGCTGGTGGTGGATTTTAGGAGGACCAGGCCCCTCATGGACCCCGTGATCATCAGAGGTGACTGTGTGCAGAGGGTACAGACCTATAAATACCTGGGAGTGCAGCTAGATGATAAATTGGACTGGACTGCCAATACTGATGCTCTGTGCAAGAGAGGACAGAGCCGACTATACTTCCTTAGAAGGCTGGCTGTCAGATGGTTGTGGCAAGCGCCCTCTTCTACGCAGTGGTGTGCTGGGGAGGCAGCATAAAGAAGAGGGACGCCTCATGCCTGGACAAACTGATGAGGAAGGCAGGCTTTATTGTAGGCACGGAGCTGGGCAGTTTGACATCCGCGGCAGAGCGACGGGTGCCGAGCAGGCTCCTGTCAATCATGGAGAATCCACTGCATCCACTGAACAGTATCATCTCCAGACAGAAGAGCAGCTTCAGCGATAGACTGCTGTCACTGTCCTGCTCCAGTAACAGACTGAGGAGATCGTTCCTCCCCCACACTATGCGACTCTTCAATTCCACCCGGGGGGGTAAAAGTTAACATTATACAAAGTTACTGTCTGTTATACCTGCATTTTTATCACTCTTTAATTTAATATTGTTTTTATCAGTATGCTGCTGCTGGAGTATGTGAATTTCCCCTTGGGATTAATAAAGTATCTATCTATCTATCTATCTATCTATCTATCTATCTATCTATCTATCTATCTATCTATCTATCTATCTATCTATCTATCTATCTATCTATCTATCTATCTATCTATCTATCTATCTCATCCAAATTGTTATTTTCTCATCACTATCCATAGAGTAGATTGTCTGTATGCTGTAGATTGCAGTCCCCTAGATTTACAACTAAGTTGTAGCAGCTGCTGCCATTAGAAAAAACTCCATTTCCCAGCAGCCCAGGGAGGATTACCTGCATAGGAGGACTGAAATGGAAGTAGGGATTACTGGGGAGGAAAGAGGCCAGCGGGTCCAATGTGTCACCTAAATAGCCAATTGTGCCCTTGATCATTTCCCATTAGGATGAATGGACTGTCTCATGCCTGCCAGTCGTGTGTATAGTGGTGGATTAATCGTTGTGTGTCTTCAAAAGTAGAGCTCCTGGAAATCTCACGTCTCACCTCTCAGTACTACTGGTAGGATTGTTTCACTCATTTTCTGCAGAAACTGTTCTCACGATTCTCATTTTCACAGCATACCATTTCACCTGCTTTTGCTGTTTTGGACTGTATAAAGACGTTGTCGTGAGTGTTTATTGTTGTGGTTCATTGTTATGTTACAACTGTTCCGCCATAGGGGAAAGGGGAGGTTTATCTGATTGTTGTTGTTGTATATTGGGTTTCATTTAATATATTATTTATTCATTTATTGATTTTGTGTCTCTGTTTGTGAGAGTGTGCGGGTCGGGCCAACGCTGGATGCATCTCTGGAATCTCCACCAAACAAATAATAAATCATTGTCTCTTCGACGGTGTGAATCTTTTTAGCACCGGACTGCTACAAAGTTTGTAGTGAAAAACTTAAAGCTCCTGAACAGGTTTTCTTTGAATTGGCTCCTAAAGCCAGGTGTACACCGATGCTTGGTCACCAAAAAATCTTCTATTAACCAACAATTAAAATAGTAAATTATATAGACCAAAAATCTACTTTCTAAATACCAACATATCCTACCAACCATCTGCAGGCATATTTCTAATCACAAACAAGTAATAACATACACACTAAAATTCCAAAATAAAACCAACTTGTTATGCCTCGGGGGAAAACTAGCACAGTGAGTTCTAAGAAAAATACCAAAACAAGCTTGTTAAAATATTGCAAAAACAATGGTCTTATGACTAAAAAAAACACCCACCTATTTCAAATAATGAAGTGAATAAGGAAAACAAAATTGCAAAATAATTTCATCACTAAAAGGAAAACATATCTTATGGCAGATGAACAAAAAGATGACTTTTTGTTCATCTATAATAGTCGGTATCAAATAATTTGATGATTCGCCAATCCACTAGTGCCTGGAAGCCTACACTGTTTAAATTCCATTGCTTCAAGTCAGCTATAGATTCCTCACCACACATACTTTCCACATAACTGTCCTCTTGCCCTATGTGGATGATTTTAAAGTATTTTTTGCAGAACAAAATGGTTCTCAAATGTAGCACAAACTGTATGTGTGAGAAGGTAAGCACGAGTTTCCATGCAAGGGGCACGGTTCATTGCCTAGCTCATTGTGTAATTTCAAAATTACACAAAATTACACACTTGATGAATTGTCCAAGCTTTATAAGAATATCTCTGATGGCCTCCTATTGCATAAAGTACTTTTAACATCTCCATGTTCCATCTTTTTTATTCTTAAAAGGAGCAATTTTTCTTTTTATCCTTATTAACTTCTAAGACAAATCTTGTATGTCACTGTCTTTCTAGAAGAAATTTCATCTGCCACAGTCTTTTATGTTATAGCTGACCCTGCTGTAATATTTAAAGTGCAAAAATCCCCATGCCTGACTGACACAACAAAAATATGTCGGCATTACCACAACGTAAAGCAAATTACTGTTCTTATACACTAAACTGTCAATTACTGCCTATTTAGTACATAAACATTATATTTAACTAGTGATGACTGCGCTGGCTGTCCTATTCTGAACTTTTTTTGGCTCACCATCAGGGGAAAAATGTCAGAAGTTTTTGACCAATTTAAAACCTTGTCAGTCAACTATTCCAAAAGGCAGCCATCAAAGAGGATACTCTGGAATCACTGGGTTTTCAAGAAATGTGATCTCAAAAAGGAAACCAAACTAATGATCTATACAGCCATTTATGCCACTGAGCCTTGGATTATCTGTCTTTGTTGCCTGCAAACTTTTGAGAGATTCTAATTTCTCTTGCTCCAGAATGTTCTTCAAATTACCTGGAAGGATCGAGGCAAAAAAGAATATTGCCAAATCCATGATCTAGCAGAACTAATGTTGCTACACGGGCCATGGCAACATATTACACAATTAAATTTTACATACTGAGTGGGGAGCCACTTCAATCACCACCAATATGCAGCATCCACCTGGATTATGCAATGGCAGCCATTTTACGGTGGTACGCTCACCACACGTTAGCTGTTAGGTGGTGAAGGGTTGAGAGATGGTTAGCCAATCAGAGACAGGGAATGATTAGAGGGTCAGAATGACTAGGTCATAGTGGGCAATGTAGCCAGGACATCAGGATACACCTTACTCTTTATGGAGGAATCCCAGGTTTCTTTAATGACCACAGAGAGTCAGGACCTTGATTTTATCACATCTGAACGACGGTGTCAATTTTACGGCACAGTGTCTCCATCACTGCTCTGGGGCACTGGGAACCACATTCAGACCACAGGGTTAGCTCTCATTGCTGGCCTCACCAGCACCTCTTCCAGAAGCAACTCAGTCTTTTCCTGGTTGGTCTCACATTCAAGTACTGGCCAGGCCCAAACCTGCTTAGCTTCAGGTGGATGACCAGTTCTGAAGTGGCTGCTGGCTATTCCATGTATCTGTGCACTTCCCATGCATTATCGTTGTTAGAAAAGTTAGGTGGATGAAATAAATGCATATATGAATTTCCCTAGTACTCTATATGTGATTATTTTCGCGTAAATTTATTTTTATGCTTTTTAATTATTGCAAGTAACTTAATGCAATAAAGTAGTTTGTTTCATGAGGGTTTTGCTTTGTCTTTAAACTTGATTGAGATGGAAATGGAAATAACAGCTACAGATAATTGTTTAATGGCAACCCGAATTAAAGTACTCGGGAATAGCCAAGGTTGAAACTCTACAAACAGAGATCAATACCAAGTTTATGGGAAATAACATTTATATACAGTATATATATAGCACATTTTCATCCAAACATGAAGCACAAAAAGTTAAAGAAAAAACTACAATTACTAATAAAAAATAAAACATTACATAGAAACTTCCACAATAAATACAGATAAACAAATAAGTATAAGAAATGGTACAGTACTTAAGTGTGGATTAAAATAAATAATAACTAAACTCATTTTTTAGTTCCTAATGATTATAATAAGTCTGATGCTTTCGACTGATGGCCTTGGAAGAGGGGTAAACAAAAACTTCAATCCAGTGAGATGATGAGGAAAATAAACCTCTAACGGTTCTGATGCTACAAGACCAACCAGACCCCACTGGGTATTCTACCAAACATTTCATTTCTGTTTTGATGCATCATCCCAGAAGACTCATTGAGCATTTGATCATCCATATTCCTTTCAACATCACAGGGGGCTGCAGAGTACTTTCATCAGCTGGCAGTGGTGCAGAATGGCACCACAGAAAACTTGAAAAGAAAACAAAAAGGAAAAGGTTTAACAATAATTTCAGATATTTAAACAGATAAATAGTTAAAGCAACAAACCAAATCTTTTAAATTGTTTTCTCCAAGAATGTTTTTCTTTATTGAGGTCTTTCCCTTATTTTAATAATCTGCATATGTCCGTTTAGCTCGGACTGGCCACCATGATGTCACACACTGTGCAGCACTTAGCTCAGGTGCCAAACAGAATGTAGCTTACAGCTAGCAGCACTCAAAATGGAGGAACCGTTTACATGAATGACACGACAGAGAAATAAAAAATACTAATTACACAAAAATGCTAAAAAAAATCCTAACTGTGGACAGATTATGCAATGAACAGTGCTGGGAACTGAATAAGATATGGCAAACTCTGGTAGAAGACAAGTCGCTACAGATAAGTTCTGCAAAATACAATTGTTTGTTTGTTATTGTAATGTATTTCAAATGTTTTACAAGTGACATCTAGAAGTACAAACGCCATGAACACACCTAGACAAAATTATATGATATTGGGAAACACACATGCAGACCTCACTCGTCTGTGTAACCACATCCCTAACCCAAGGTTCGACTATGGGGAACTCTTTCTCTATAATTGTTGGACCGAGTGCTACTTGATTCCCCTCAGTAAATTCGGGGATCACTTCACACTGTGTTCTTTTATGTTGTACCATACCAGAAATGTTCATGGAACAAACACTTCTAATCTTCCAGATTCTGAGGTCATCCAGAAACTGCAATATGAAGTGTAGTACACAAATTGAAAATGACATATAAAACAGAAATATCATAAGCTAGTGAATGGTGGTATACACACATTTAAGGGCTACAGTATATTGAAATCTTGGCCATTAGATGTGAACCTGTGGGATGTGTACTCAAAAAGATTTTAAACATTCTTTTGTTCATATCTGTCCTCTGTAAAGAAGCAAATTTGGTGGAGTGCTGCCAAGAAAAACACATAGCACAATCACACTTCTGGCCCTTTATGTGCCCATTGCTTGCATTTTCCACCTGTTATTAAATCTATACTACTGGCCTGTCTCAGACTTTAATTTAAGACAAGCAGAGAAGTGGGAACCAAATCTGAGTGTGCTAATCGATAATAGATGCATATACAAAATTCCATGCTATTTTTTTGTATTCATCTGCCTGATACTACCATTCACCATTCAAATTATTTCATTGTATTTAGAGAAGCACAACACAGACCATTTGGGGAGGGTGTTAAGGTATATCTCATCAAATATAGGGGTAGGCCATTTAAGGTGTTGGACCACTCCTCAAGGATTGACCATTATGTATGATAGGACTACTGGTTTTAACAGCTAATTCATGTCTAACAATGGTCAACGAATGAGCCCTCTGCAAACAAGACACCTTCACTATGAAAAGCCCCATTACCTACCTGAACTCAAAAAATCCTCCCTTGTGGCAAAAATTGCATTTTTATTTTTAAATTTAACTTCAACTATTAAAATTTTAATGGTCAAATTTGAATATCCGGAGACAACTATGCAAATTTTCTTATTGAAGGAAAATGAGTCCCCTTGCCCCACCATGCAATTTCAAGCACTGGGAAGACTACGTAATAGCAGTGTTTGTGTAGTAGTCAAGGCTTTAGACATCAAACCCTGACTTTGTGGGTTCAAATCCTGCCACTGACACTGTGTAACCCTGAGCAAATCACTTGAACTGCCTGTGCTCCAATTGGAAAACCAAAAGAAATGAAAGCAATTGTATCATAAATGTTGTAAATCACCTCAGATAAAGGCATTAGGTAAAGGGAAATGTAGGCATTAGGCACAAACTAGGAACCAAATCTGGGTGAGATGACCATACACCCGATAGCCTTTTGAAATGCATTTGCATATAATGCTAAAAACACGTACTGTGATTGCTGTGTCTGTCTGTCCACATCAAGTCACTTAGCTCCCAGTCGACTGACTGTGTTGGAGTTTGGCACACTTATTCTTCAAGGAAATTTGTTACAATACTTCATTATTCATTGATACACTGTATCTGAAATGGAGTGCCCTGTACAAAGTTTTGAAATTTCAAAATGTAAATATTGGTGAATTTGCAAACTCATGAATATACTCGAGAAACATTCTATGCGATTTTAATTACAGATTACTTTATTGTGTCAAATTTACCTTAAGACAGGTCACTTCATTTTCTACATTTTGTATATTTTCCTCTTTTACTTGTCCACCAGTGGCTTCTTATAGTAAAATGGACACCAAATTCAAGTCAGTAAAACTCCAGGGGAGGCGTGCAAATGCATGTGCTTGTACAGCAGCCCACTACTTCTGCTATTTGAGGTAAGTTAACCATAAAAGTAAAAAAAAGTCTTTCCTGGAAATGAATGTAAGAGGAAAAGAATTATATAAGTGTTGCTCAATGTGCATAAAATGAAACAAAAACATACTCAGTATTTATGTTACACTAAAAACAGCCTCACAGCTGCATTATCTGCATATTTGTTGTAAAGAATAAATGTTATCAATTTGCAGCTAAAAGGTGTTAATAATAACTAATTAAATGAGAAAAGTAGAATTCCCCTAATTGATATAAACATACCATAAATAGGGTTAGAAAGGGGCTGCAGCTGATATTGGGGCAGAAGGCCCATCCACTGGGCATGCAACATGGTCAGTGTTGAGGTTTACAGTTTCTGCAATGTACAAAGAAGTGTTTGATTATACTGCAAACAGCAAGGATGGAGCAGATTTACAGCTTGCACCATGCTTAAAGAGTTATTTAGCTATAAAAGATATGACAAACTCTAAGTTGGGATTGCTGTTCAAATGTTGTAAGACAAAAGAGCCACAACAAAAGTAACATGCTGGGTCATCGGATGGTGACCCCAGTATAATTAAATGCAAATAGGCAAAAAAAGGTAAATGCCAAAGATAGCAATAATCGCCAGGGTGTGACATCTTCTCAGATTCAAGTTCATAGGCTAAAGAAATGTGGTGGTGGTGGCTCTTTGAAGAGGAAGAGATGGGTTCAAGTTGCTGGAACCGAAAGTATCGTCACTATTCCTCATGCTGTCAATCTTGATGTCTGAAGCAAAAAGAGTGGAAATACATTAAGTGACAGCGTCAACCCTCAACTCGGTGTGGAATTACCAACAGATGAGCCCAGAAGTTGCCTCCCAGTCACAAGGATTTAACACTGCACTTGATCAATTACTTTTGCTTCCGTATATCTTGAGTCTATAATTAAAATCTTTTAGATTAAGTGTCACCTTTCGTTTTCATGTTATATAATAAATTGGTTCCTTTTCAAGTTCTTAGCTACTTAGATAATTTTAATAATTTACTTGGTTTTAACCAATATGAATAGCTGGACAGGAAACTTAATTCACTTTTGCATGAGGTGATATTGATTAAGATGCTGATTTGTGTTGACAAATTCCTTTCATTAATTTAACTTTATTGTTGACATAAGTTAGCACATAATGAGATAACTGAGCTGTGTGGCATTGTTACTAAGGTTGAGAAAGAGGGGATTGTATTTACTGCATTGTTAGGGTGGTTATTGGTGATTTTATCTTTTTGGGATTATTTTTCACTTTGAGACTTTAACAGAGATTTTATCACAACATCAGGTATAATTTTAAAATGTCGTTTAAGAAATTTTTAGTCATAGACCCTTCCCCAACTAACAATAGGTCATCAATCAATGCCATGTTACATCATTCATTTGTAGTCTGCTCTCTATGAAAGCTACCACAAGCCTATTTGGGATACATTTTAAAGTAAAATTAAAAAGTATGCATTTAATATAGATTGCTAGTGTATGTAATTGAATTCTGTTATTACTGTTACTTTTCAATGTGACTCATTGTTGCAAGAGTATTCAATAAACAAAAATGTGATAACTGACTGTTTGATGACGGAGCTAAAAAAAGTGAAAATGCTCCAACTTTTATATCAGTTAACTAACTCTCCGAATGCAGCTGAATTTTCTGCCATGTGTTTGTTTTCTAACTTATTTAAACTAATTTCAGTGTCCTTTGAGAATCACATTGAAAAATAGTAGTTTCTTATTCTTTGGAACATCTAGATAGATAGATAGATAGATAGATAGATAGATAGATAGATAGATAGATAGATAGATAGATAGATAGATAGATAGATAGATAGATAGATAGATATTTTATTAATCCCAAGGGGAAATTCACATACTCCAGCAGCAGCATGCTGATACAAAAAAAAAAAACAATATTAAATTAAAGATGCAGGTAAAAACATACAATAACTTTGAATAATGTTAATGTTTAACCCCCCCCCCCCCCCCCCCCCCCCATGGGTGGAATTGAAGAGTCGCATAGTTTGGGGGAGGAACGATCTCCTCAGTCTGTTACTGGAGCAGGACAGTGACAGCAGTCTGTTGCCGAAGCTGCTCTTCTGTCTGGAGATGATACTGTTTAGTGGATGCAGTGGATTCTCCATAATTGATAGGAGCCTGCTGAGCACCCATCGCTCTGCCACAGATGTCTAACTGTCCAGCTCCATGCCTACAATAGAGCCTGCCTTCCTCACCAGTTTATCCAGGCGTGAGGTGTCCTTCTTCTTTATGCTGTCTCCCCAGCACACCACCGCGTAGAAGAGGGCGCTTGCCCCAACCGTCTGATAGAACATCTGCAGCATCTTATTGCAGATGTTGAAGGACGCCAGTCATCTACGGAAGTATAGCCGGCTCTGTCCTCTCTTGCACAGAGAATCAGTATTGGCAGTCCAGTCCAATTTATCATCCAATACTGATTATTTCTATATACTTTTTTTTTTATATTTGTATATAGATTATACAAATCTGAGTATTTTCATGAATACTATGTGTCAACTACATATACAGTATGTATGCTTTAATGCAGAGCTTAATATTCTGGAAATAATAAGCAGGATAGCTCATTTAAAATAAAAACACCTTGCTATAAATTTCATCAGAGTACCCAGAATAATAAACATTTAAATGAAATATTAATTAAAATGAAAGAGGAAGTTTTATTCTCCACTTCAATATAAAACCCACTTAAAGGAATACTCCAACCAATAATAATAATAATAATAAATGTATCTGGTACTTACAATGTCCTAGTTTGTCATGTTTTAATATCGATTACTGTTATTCAGAGTTTACACTCTGCTGCAAGTTGAAAAGCCAGGCAAGAAACTGCAGGGAAGATCCCATGGTTCTCTTTAACTTTCAGTTAGCTCATGAAGACACATGCTGGCTTACAGTGTTAGATTAGTCTGAGGAAAATGAAGGTCTAAAAGATACTGGTGAAGAACATTGTTTATTCAGTACACTTGACAAGTCTGTGCATTCTGTGAAAGGGTATCAGAATTTCAAGGAGCACGGGTGAATGTAACACAGAAAGTTTCCCTTCAGCAGGTTGACCAAGGACACTGCTGCAGCTTCCCCAGTTTGAAAGATAACAGATCTAGTCACTGATACCACATTCTGCCATAGACACAGTAGCCATAGCTTTTATAATAGTTTTTATATTGAAATATCGCCATCTTAGGAGGAACAGGATAGTCCCTGAAGCCCAGCTGCTGTGGGGTATTTCAAGGGAATGGCAAACATCAATTCAACATATGGTGAAGAAAAGCAAACCATCACAAAAGCTGAGTAAATGATTTAGTAAAAAATTAAAACCCTAGTCTTTAGGTAAGTGCCTCAGTGCCTTCTCTGATGAATTGGTGTCCTGTCTTGAGTCTGATCACAGCTTTCATTTCTGCTTTGTGACAATGCTTCCCAGATAGGTCCTGCCTTATACCTGAATTTGAATAAGTCAGTGCAGATAATTAAGGAATGAACTGAATGTGAAAACAATTATATTTAAGAAATGTAATTTAAAAACAGACAATGAGCGGAATATAGTCGACATGATCCACATTTTAAACAAAAAGGGGCCAAAACTGTAACATTTACTTGTTTCACTGGCTTAATAATAAATGCCATTCTACACATTAACAGTGAGCCCAATATTACACAGCTAACTATTTATTTTATTTATTAGCATGAACTGTAGAGGCTATGCGTTACAGCATTGTGAATTGAAAGGGTATTATTCATTTATATTTCCATTCTTGAAGCAATTTGCAAACTGATGATGGTGTAAATGTACATTTCATTTTCACATTTCATTTCTTACATGATGTATTTATTTTAGTTATTCACTGGTGCTGGTGTCATAACAGTGAATCTTCCATTACAGGTGTTGCTTGTCAGGAACTTATTTTCTGTCATAACATTGTAAATGCAAAACAGAATGTTTAATATGCATATTTTGTCCCATTTATAATCAATTATTACAAGCATGATACCGTAAAACAGAATGGACACTAGAATGCGGTAAGTGAAATTAAGGACCAGGAGAAGAATTACCAAATGCAGCAGGCTAAAAATGAAAAATAAGGCCAGGCTAATATTTGGTAAGATCAGAACATTACTGATGACTTACTCAAAATGCTAAGATAAAATCAGTCTTCGAAGAAAAAGAAGGAGTATAACAGTGGCCAAAACTAACTAGAAAAAGAATCATGCAAAAGATTGTTGTTTGCAGAAAAACAAAACCTAGGTATGCAATGCCACTATCTAAAATAGGGGAGGTCTAATGACATAATATGTCATGTGACCTCATGCCAAGTGACTGGCAATGAGCATTGTGACAGCAAATAATATGGCCGCAGTCAAGAAAATTAACACAACGTGGTGATGGGAACAATAATACAGAATGGCAGCAAGAAGATGTCTACCTCATAATAATTAAAATTAATTAATTAAAAATGACATATATTTTCAAAATTGATCCAAAATTATTCAAAATAGAAAAATAGAACACCTTTAAAAACTTATTTTTAGTTTTTATATTTAGAAACAAAAACAAAACAGAGGCTTTAATAAAAAATCAATAATGCTACAATTTTATCAGAAGATATTGTGACAGACAACCAAGGCCCTTACCCAGTCAGGATGCCAATGAACTGGAAGGACCACGGGAGAGAATAAACACAGGACAGTACCTCTCTCAAGCTGCTAGATGGCAGTCCCCCCTGCGTAGCAGCAGTGCCCAGGATTCCCACAGGGCAACATGGGACTTGGAGCTTGGGACACCCTTCTTTATTCTAGAAGCCAGAGTCAGGAGGTGGAATGTGCCGTGTTTACTGGGAAGTGTTTGCAACAGGAAAAAAAAAATGTCTGATGTCTCTATTTTATTCATTATAGCTTCACATGCTACTAGAATAAGGAATGATGAAACCTAATTGCCTTTACAGCAACATTTGAATTTTTATGATTTTTCTTACCAATTTGTCTCTAATTATTCAAATTGTGATGCTTGTGATGGAGGCGAGATGAGGTGTTATGTAGGAAGGACAGTTCATATATTGCACCCTGTGTAATTGTTGAAGGGTCATTTGTCATTAATCTTGCATTCTGCTGTTTTCTACAATCTCCAAGTACGTAAAATGTAATTGTTTCTACATAATATATACAGTTCCAAATATACCAATGTATGTAATGTAGTTTTCTGCATTTTATTCAACTCAAGATGAGAGCAGCGGTTAGTACAGATCACTCACAGTACTCTTAACCTCGGTTCAGATACTCAGTCAATGAATGTCTTTGTGTAGTCTTCAATTTCTCATCCTTTTCTGCAAGAGTTGAATATATTGCACATTTCAAAGGGAAATTAACGTGTATTCTTACATGGTCACTTGTAAAAAGAGTTTAGGTAGTATGTTTGTTAAATTAAGTTTCTAGGGATTAAGTCTTACAGTTTTTTACTGGATGTTTACTTGAAAGAAAGAAAAAAAGTTATAGCCACAGTGTTATCTCACTTTTCACTGTTTATGTTCACTCTTACATCCTCTGTGGAAGTCTGCCCATAGATTTTAAACATTAAATTAGCTTTTGTAGAAAAATGGACAAAAAGTCTCCAAGCAGCTTAATGAATTTATAGTTAAGCACTACTTTTATTTGCAGATATTGTTTAAAAATAGGCTGCTTCCCAACCTTCAGACTCTTGTATGAATACCTCCGGTTTCATAAATATGAGCACTATGTCTGGCTTCATACCTGAAGTTATCTGTTTCTACTCTTACTCTGCTAGGCTCCTATTTACTCAAAGTAGTTTCCTTCTCATTCTGTCTGTGGCATTTTTTTGCCTGCTTTCAATTTATTAGAATACATTAAGAAAACAGGGTTTGATTGCAAAATTATTTGTATTTAGCAACAAAAATTGAAAGAGACCTTAAATGTGAAAATAAATTGAATGTTGCCTGACAGTCAATAAACATACAACCTCTCCTAGACTTATTTTTCCTGGGACAATCTATTGGTTTATGGTTTATAGTTTATTTATTTATACAGCACATTTAGAACAACTGAAAGTTGACCAAAGTGCTTCACATAGAATAAAAGCTAACAGTAAGAAATAAAATCCAGAAATAAAATTATAATATATATTATATATATATATATATATATATATATATATATATATATATATATATATATATATAATATATATATATATATATATATATATATATATATATATATATATATATATATATACACAAAAAAGTTATGTATACACACATACACCAACATACAAACATAAATAAGAAATGCATAAATGCACAAAAATAAAAAGAACACATATAAACAATATCAATAGATTTAATCACTCAAACCCCTAAGCTGAAAAGCAAGTGAATAAAAGTGCTTTTTTAATAAAAACTTAAAACTATAAATTGTAGGAGCTGACCTTTTTGCAAGGGGCAAACCATTCCATAGTTTAGCACCAGCCACCACAAAGGCACGATCGCCCCTCAGCTTCAACCGTGCATGTGGGACAGTAAGCAATAATTGATTTGAGGGCCTCAGCTGCCTGGCTGACGAATATGGATCGAGAAGATCAGCTACGTACAGTGGAGCTGACCCATGTAAGGCTTTAAACACAGACACTAGAATCTTCAAATTCACCTGTAACTAATAGGGAGCAAATGAAGAGAAGCTAACACTGGAGCGATGTGATCTCTTTTTTTGCTGCTGGTAAAAACTCTAGCAGCTGCATTCTGCACCAGCTGCAAGCGAGACAGTGTCATATGAGATACCCCAACATAGAGGTCAATACAATAATCTAGACAAGATGTGACAAAAGCATGAATGAGCTTCTGTGGGCCATTAAGCAACAAAAATGGTTGACATAATTAATCGTGTTGAGGTAGAAAGAAAAAATACTTTTTACCAGAGCATTGATCTGTTTGTCAAATTTAAAATGTGAATCCAAAATCACCCCAAGAATTTTAGCATGCAGCTTTAAGTTCTAGATAACATGACTTCAGTTTTTGACTCATTTAACTGCAAGAAGTTAAGTGCCACCAAGTATTTTATATCGTCTAAGCAGTTAAAAAGCTTTGTCACTGACTCCATTTCACTAAGTTGCAATGGAAAATAAATTTGGGTATCACCAACATAACAATGCTATGGGATGTTATACTTGTTTAGTATAGGGCACAATCGTAACACATATAAACAGAAGAGGACCGGACCTAAGACAGATCCCTGGGGTACCCCACAGGTTACGGAAGTAGTAGAAGACATTGAGCTACCAACGTGTACAGAAAATATCCTGCTTTTGAGGTAATCCGCAAACCACTTAAGAGTAGTAACCCGAATGCCAACCCAACACTCGAGCCTATTAATCGGAACGTCATGATCAACCATGTCAAACGCAGGACTCAAGTCCAGTAAAATTAGCACTATGCACCTTCCCGAATCATTTGACAACAGCAGATCATTTGTCACTCTTAGCATTGGCAATTCTGTGCTGTGGAATGTTCTGAATCCTGACTGAAACTTATCAAGAATATTGTTGTGCTCCAAGAAGGGCCTGTAGCTAGGTACCCACAAATTTCTCCAAAATGTTAGAGAATAATGATAATTTTGAAATGTAATGAGACATACCAGAGACCAAGGGATTGAGGTTTGCCTTTTTACAGGTTGAACCACTGCATGCTTAAAGCATGTAGGAACAGTCTCTGTCTGCAAGAAGCTGTTAATAATTGACAGCACATTAGGATTAATTATATCAAACACCCTTTTAACGAATTAAGCAGGCATAAAGTCAAGATGACAAATAGATGACTTCATACAATTCACAACTTCCGTCAGTTCCAAAAGAGAAAATGACTGAAAATGATGACGGACAGCAGAGCATATGATGCCCACCAACACATCCTGAGCAAAAGGCACAATATCAGCTTTAAAGCAGTATTTTTACTAATAAAGTATTGCGATTTGTCATCTCAAAAGAGTTATGACCTAGCATTGTCAGAACCTCCAAAAGGATTAAGCACACCATTAATAACGCTAAATAATACTCTGGGACTGTTAGCGTTGCTTGAAAAAAACATTCTTGCAGCTTTCATAGTCTCTTGATATTTAACAAGGGAGTCTTTGAGGATCTCATAGGAGACCTGGTGTAAAAGTAAGCACACTGAGACAGCGTTAAAGGGTTGGGGATCCGTCCCCGTATAGTGTAAAAAAGGTCAAGTTATTATTACAGACAGAACTGTAGATATAAACAAAGATGTCTTTCAGGTAAAAAAGATGGCTTATTTATGGAGGAGGGGACAGTGGAAAGGATGTTGGGAACAGCGGGGAATCCTGGGAGGATGGTGATGTCATCAGGAAGGGACGAGATGTGACCGTGGAATACGGAAGTGGCTCAGCCGTCTCAATGTAAGACTGGAGGTGAATTCACGGTACAGGGCTTTTTTTTTGGTTCATTCTTCCTGTGAGAGAACAGAGAGATTGGTTAGTACACTGGCTTCCTCCCCTGTCTTGCAGTTTCACGTGACGCATCGGGTCCTTTGGATGACCTCTAATCGTGCGTGTGTGACACTGGATTGGTGATTCTTCTTCCATTTTGTCTCAGCCTTCCTACACATCCTACTGAGAGAATGTGTAGCATCATTAAATCACGGATGTCTTCTTTTCTTACATTTCCTCTCTTTAAGTGGAGCTATAATAGTCAAAATATCCACACAAGCAGATGTGAATTGATTCAAAAGCTCTTCAATGCTGAGGTCTAAAGAGGATGCTTTGCCCCTAGATGATAAATAAATAGACATGGAATTAAAGCTGCACAACAAATAACTAGGAGGACCAGTCACGGAAGGCAGATAATGTAAATAGGCATCAAATGTAATAAGGCTGTGATCTGAAAGATATCCATCATCTGTTTCAATGTTACCAAAAGAGAATTGTATTGAAAATCCAAAGTCCAAGCTATGAACATGTTTATGAGTGGGACCAGTAACAAACTGAGCAAAATCAAAAGACTCATTAAGATGTGAAAAATCCCCGGCCAAAGGTTTACAAGGACAACAAATATAAATATTAAAGTCTCACAGAAGTAAAACACAATCATATAGTGTCATGATCAATGACAAAAAAATCAGGGAATTCTTGAATGAAATTCTTACACGAATGGCAAGGTTTATACAGCAAGACACAGAGAGCTGAATGAGGCAAATCCACCTTAATCAACTGAACCTCTAAGCTAGAAAAAGTCTCAGTAGGTAATACAGTGATCCCTCGCTATATCGTGCTTCGCCTTTCACGGCTTCACTCCATCGCAGATTTTATATGTAAGCATATTTAAATATATATCGCGGATTTTTTGCTGGTTCGCGGATTTCTGCGGACAATGGGTCTTTTAATTTCTGGTACATGCTTCCTCAGTTGGTTTGCCCAGTTGATTTCATACAAGGGACGCTATTGGCAGATGGCTGAGAAGCTAGATTGCTTACTTTTCTCCCTCTCTTGCGCTGACTATCTGTGATCCTGACGTATGGGGATTGAGCAGGGGGGCTGTTCGCACACCTAGACGATACGGACACTCATCTAAAAATGCTGAAAGATTATCTTCACGTTGCTATCTTTTGTGCAGCTGCTTCCTGAAACGACATGCTGCACAGTGCTTCGCATACTTAAAAGCTCGAAGGGCACGTATTGATTTTTGACTGAAAAACAAACTCTGTCTCTCTCTCTCTCTCTCTCTCTCTCTCTCTCCCTGCTCCTGACGGAGGGGGTGTGAGCTGCCGCCTTCAACAGCTTTGTGCCGCGGTGCTTCGCATACTTAAAAGCCAAACAGCCCTATTGATTTGTTTGCTAGAGATTGTTTTCTCTATCTATGTGACATTCTGTGCTCCTGACGCGCACTCCTTTGAAAAGGAAGATATGTTTGCATTCTTTTAATTGTGAGACTGAACTGTCATCTCTGTCTTGTCATGGAGCACAGTTTAAACTTTTGAAAAAGAGACAAATGTTTGTTTGCAGTGTTTGAATAACGTTCCTGTCTCTCTACAACCTCCTGTGTTTCTGCGCAAATCTGTGACCCAAGCATGACAATATAAAAATAACCATATAAACATATGGTTTCTACTTCGCGGATTTTCTTATTTCGCGGGTGGCTCTGGAATGCAACCCCCGCGATGGAGGAGGGATTACTGTAACAGACATTTAAAGTGATTCTTAAAAACTACAGTCAGACCTCCACCATGGCCTTTAGACCTGGGAGTGCTAAAAAAAAGTACAATCCAGTGGAGAAAGTTCAGAAAAAGGGTCAGTCTCACTTTCTGTCAGAAATAAGAGGTCCAATTCACGAGAGACAAAAGTTTCATTTAAAATAAATGTTTTTTGCAATAGAGAGCTAACATTAAACAATGCCATTTTAATAAAGGAGCAATCACTCATTAAGTGTTGTGAAGATCCCAGTAGGCAAAAGTTACCATAGTTAACTCCACCACTATGAAGCCAAGGGAGACATAGACGAGATTACATTGTAACAGTAATAGAAACAGTTTTTTCTTAAAGTTTTCTGGATTGCCAGGTTATGACTAAAATAGAAAATTATAATGTTTGGTTTTTAGTTTTAGGTTTGACTTTCTGGCTTTTGTTCTTGTTTCAGTTTATTGATTCAGAGTTGACGTAACAGAAATGTAGCTTAAACTTTTTAAATCACAATTTTTCCCCAGCATTCTAGATCATGACAGCCTGTACTGTACATAATGAATGAGTTTATGTGAAACAAACAGGGTTTACACAATATCTAATCTCAAACTGTCTTTCAACAACAATTTCATAATACATTTCACTCCTCAATTAAGACAGGACTATGTGGAAACATGTGGCTTTATTACATAACACCAAAAATGCTAACTGTGACATTTGGACAATGGGAACATATGTCAGTATTCATGTGCAAAAGTATGACTAGAACGTTTTATCTATATGATTCAATAAGCATTATTTATCAGACTATAAAAAACTGAAAAAGTGAAGGAAAAAAACAACATACTTAGTCCACTGGTACAAATGAAAGAAGTAAACACAAACGTTCTGATGGCTGACTATATTCAGCAGAGATAAACATACCAATTTGTTAAAACAGTTTTGGTTAAACATGTAACTGAAAACTCCAATGACTTGTTCATAAAGCATTTTTATTGTTGGTCTTAATTTGTCTCAGTTGCTTTCTTTAATTGCATGAATAATTTATGTTTATTTTTCCTAATACATTATTTGTTCTTGTCTGCTTTTGGATGTCTGCAACAAAAGTATGGCTATGCAAAATGCTTTAATACAAACCAAATACACGGTAGCCTTAAACATTTTAATGGAAAAGAAAAGATGAATGTAAACAAATTAATTTTGGTGGCTAAGAAAACTCCCTCTGACTTGTACTGTACACAATGTGCTACAGTATATAACCCTAACATTCTGTTAGATTTCTTAATGGCTTCTATACATTGTCTGGATATAGACAGTGATGAGTTCACTACAACTCCTAGGTCCTTCTTGTAAAGGGCGCTTTCAAGTTTCAGAGCTCCCATTGTAGATTCAAATCTACTTCCTATGTGTAATACTTTACATGTA